>NC_079224.1:24640394-24747566 GCF_029633865.1 Lampris incognitus
AGAGAGAGAGAGAGAGAGAGAGAGAGAGAGAGAGAGAGAGAGAGAGAGAGAGAGAGAGAGAGAGAGAGAGAGAGAGCAAGAGCGAGAGAGAGAGCAAGAGCGAGAGAGAGAGCCAGGGTACGACTCATGACATTTGTCAGAGGAGTTTTAAGGGACCAAGAAAGTAACAACCAAATAAAAGTAAATGAAAAAAGCTTAACTGTGCATGGAAATGAAATTTTGCAACCCAACTTTTGGGTATGTGTGTATTATTCCATTTCTCAGGGATGAAGTCATCACACTTTTTCTGAGAAATGAGAATTGAATTTGGAAGAAAACCAGCACATCGATCCTCGACTAATCATTGAAAGCCACACTTACCCAGACAAAGAATACCTTTTGATCAGCCGCTGTTACTCGTCTCCGCAATCTATCAGAGCTGAGTTTCCAGAAACCTCGTTCAATCTCTTCAGATAATTCCTCCTAATGAGAAACTGATGAGGACTTTGTCTGCTCTCAAAATAACTTCATTACTCCCTAATTGCAGAGGCCTTCAAAAAAAAAAAGCTCAAAAAGGACAAATCCTTGATCAACCACCTTAGTCAATGAACTAAATCCTGACTTTGAAAAATAGCCGTTGTAAAAGGCCACTTGGCCAATAAAGCCGAGCCTTTTCATTCAGCATCGGGCGATCACAGCCTTGCTTTCATGCTTAATTCAAAGATGGCTCCATGCTCATTTGTGCATTCTGCGTTCCCAAATGCATGTGACATACATCGAGGTGACCCAGAGAAAATAGATGAGATAAAGAGACACGAGAGGACAACAGCGTTTCCATTTCCATCAGGACTTATTTCATGCCAACTGCCTGTTCAATGAACAGAGAAAAGTGCCACCATCTTCAATTCCAAAGCGGGAGAAAGAGGATATTACTCTCGGCCTTTGAGGACAAGGACATATGGAAAGACATTTACAAAATTATAATAACTTCGCTAAAGCAGTGTGAATGACCTATTTTGGTGGCAAGCCAAGCTTCTTATATGCACATTATGCAGCGTGGTACCTAATAGTCTGCACACCACACTTTATCTAACCCGCTCAAAAGAAGAGTTTTTGCCTCCTTGTGTGTTATTAGACTGCAATTAAAGAGTGCTACTGCAGGAAAAGTTGATCTTAACACCACTATAGGCACTCATAATACTGGACCCTCATAAGCCCTGACCTGTGACACGCAGGGATATAAAAAAAAAGGCTAAGAATGAACCTAGAACATAACCGCATTGATCCATAAATCGCTCCTGATGAGGAAACAGCAGGTTAATGCAGGATGAAGAGGGAGAGAGCGAGGGGAAAAACGACCCGTACAAAAAAAAAATGAAAAGAGCTTTTTTTATAGGGGACCATTTGTAAAACAACGAGTTTAAAACCAGATTATGGGGCAACAATGACAAAATCCCGTATGTTCATTCCTGTAATACGCAGTGAAGAAAGGGATTTATACTTTATTGTGGCGTTACAAAATGCATCGGGGACGGCTTGTGTCTTCTTCCCTGCCATGCCTGCCTCTATGGGGAACGTTTTGCTTCCCGAGGCCAGGTATAATCCCTGCACGTGGGAGGAGAAATGCAACCAGCCAAGTGGTGATCAGCCTTATAATGGTTCAAGTATTACCAGTGATACCACCATAGGGGAAATCCATTTAATCCAGTTTAAAGGTGCTACCTTATACTGGCTGCCATTGCAGAGGACTACTCTTGGTTGGGTGGCTGATTGCTGCAGGACTCCTCTCCCAGTCACAATTCTCCTCATAATCTTCACTATCGCCTTATAAGCAGCTCTCTTCCCTCTGCAGCCCCACTCCCTGCTGGGCTGGATTGCAATGGATCGGCTTAATTGGCTCTAATGACTAAATTGTCCTCACTATCTGCTTCATTACCTTTGTGTTAGCTCTATTAAGAAGAGAAGGGAGCCGAAGAAGAGATGGTAATTGACAGCATTAATGAAGGCAACACGAGGAGCATCATGCCATAGTAGCCTTGAGGACGGGTGCCGCGAATACTTTTGACAACTCTGACAGATCGGTGGTGCATCTCCATCTGGTGTGATCGCTAGAAAAGTAGGGTGAATTTGCCAAAGAGAAAAAAAACAACAACAAAAAGTCACGGGTGAGCATTGCCTAAACCTAGCGTAAGAGTACTACGGTGTTCACCATACAGCACTGTCGTTACAGCAATGCGTTAAAATCTTCAGTATTAATCATTGCCACTGATGCCCCAGGTATCCAGCAGGCCTTACTACACATATCCCTCAGAGCTCCCACTAAAACTCCCCCTACAATTCCCCTCTATCAAACCCAGTCCCAGATTAGGGCCTGATTGTCCGTAGTCTAGCAGATACAGTGGGATTTGCTAAAGTAAAGACAGATGTTTTAGAGGAAGTCAGAGGATTTTGGCTCAGGGAGAAGGGCTTTACAGGGTAAAGCATTGTCATTGCTGGAAGGATCTAGCCTCATGAACCCATCACTTTAATTGGAGGAGGAATTTGGTCATGGCAGGCCGTGCCCTGTATCAATTTTAGCAGAGTGCGCGAGAGAAAAGGGCACGTCAAATGGTATTCGGGATATAAATCTTAGACTAAAAATGATTTGACTGTTTGAAGTCTACACAGAGCCGTAATGGATGGAGATCACGGAGGGCTATTGACTTAATACAGGATAAAGACAGGTAATATCAATCCAATGGCGAAAAATTTTTAAAAAGTATTTTGAAAAAGACAGTAAAACTTAACTTGACCACTCACATATTAATGATTTGTCAGTTTTTAAACACATAGGCACATGCCTAATGAGTCATTAGCACACTTCCGTCATACGTGCAACTCTTTGTTGGTCACAAGCTCTTCTGCATGATGACTGAAGCGGGTTATCAGTGCACCGAGAGAGAAAACCCAAACGTCCGATATCTGTGATTTTCATCATTTCAGTAGTTTCATGCTTGCACATAGTATCATGAGTGAACTGAAGCCCTTATCGGTGTTAACGCCATGATTGCACGTTGTACCATTTAAAGCCTCACTTACCCACCCGGACTTCACAGAAGCCATCAGAGCAGAAAATAATAACCAAAAACACATTAGACCCTTTACACACCAAAACCAGCTACTGAAACAGCATCGCAATTTCAGCGTGGCTCCATGGACATGAAACACAAGACATTTTCACAATATTTGAAAACTGATATAACAAACCTACCGAGATTGAGTTTTTTTTCTTGTTTTGTCATTATGGCGTCCACTGGAAAGACTTATATAGGTGTACTATATATGAGATGTGTGTTACTATGCATGCACGGACCATAGGCGAGGAAGGAATCGAAATCAAACTAGAACCTGTGTCCACCCATCACCCTCAGCTGACCCCCCCCCCATCATTTTGCATAACATCCATAACCACCCTGGCTAGCACTAAGAAATAAAGTAATGTTGCTGTAATATACAGTCTCCTGTATATTACAGGAGACTGTGCCCTTAAGTCATGCTATAGGTTATTAGAAGTGGCAACGGATCAGCAGGGCAACTGCAGAATATCTTGTTCCAGGGATGCAGTGTTTTTGGTAACCCATGCCTATACCTACTAAACGGACAGCAGCGTGCACCAGATACATGCTCTCTGTCTTTCACATGAGATCCTCAACGGTAGTTTATTATGCAAGGACCCCTGATTTAGCATTACACCAACCACAAAGGCCAGGGAGTGCATAGCTAGTACACGATGTTTACCCACCTACCTTCTTTAACCATCCCTTTGTAGCTATCCTCATGTACAGCTGTATGCATTCATGTAAAGAACTGCCACTCCTTTTGCCATGGTTTGCAATAGTACCTGTCCGTCCTTCAGGGTTGTGTGGTTGAGCCTAAACATTTCTAAGGGGTGAGATAGGCCCAAAATAAAGGGGGGGGAGTGGTGTTGGTAACCCAGAGAACATATTTTGAGTTGAACGTGGCGGACAGTGACAAACCGAGTGAAAAACGAATGGATTTGAACTTTATCACCTCTCTCTTTGTCTTTGGCCTGCGATGTAGGTGTAGGGTAGATTCAGCAGAGGATCACGTAGTCTGCCTTTACCTTTACCATCCATCCATCCATTATCTGAACCGCTTATCCTGCTCTCAGGGTTGTGGGCTTTACCTTTACAGCCAAAAACTGAAAACTATTACACCCTTATTATACCCCCAACACCCACCACCACCACCACCACCACCACCCTCGGAGTGAACCACAAACTCAGAGAGGTAAATAGTGTTTATCCAAACAGGCACAGCAGCATGTAACTGCGAGGGAAAGTATACGGCCTACAGTGTGTCCCAGTTACAGAGCACAAGTCAAAGGTTGGTCCCCGCTGGTGGCTTGTCAGGAGCTCTCCTCCTTCAGATCCGCACACACCGTCCAGCCCAGGAGTGTGTGAGGTTCTCCCACCCAGCTCTTGTTCTCCCCTCTTTCTTTCCCTCTCAAACTCTCCACTTTTCTTTTTCTTTCTTTTTCCTTCTTTCTTTCTTTTTTATTTTTCAACGCATAGGTGGATTAAGGCAGAGGGGCTTTTGTTTAGATAAAGCGAAGGATTAGGGAGAGATTTGCCCCCATAAAGTTGTGGGGCTTGATGGGCCTTTTATCCCTTCATGTCCCTAAAGCTGTGTTGCCTCTGGATTAGGACTATACAATGGGGCCCCTTGTGCAGAAGGATCCAGGCCAGAGAGTGAGAGTGAGAGAGAGAGAGAGAGAGAGAGAGAGAGAGAGAGAGAGAGAGAGAGAGAGAGAGAGAGAGAGAGAGAGAGAGAGAGAGAGAGAGAGAGAGAGAGAGAGAGAGTATGTGTGTGTGAAAGAGAGAGAGAATGAGAGAGAAAGAGTGTGTGTGTGTGTGAGAGAGAGAGAGAGAGAGAGGCCTTAAAGAAGAGAGGGTTAGGAAGAGGAGTGAGACAGAGGGATTGAGACAAGTGAGAAAAGAGGGCAAGAAAAAAGGGAAGGGGATGGCGAGAGAGAAAAGAAGGGAGAATTATACAGCTTTTGGAGGAAAGTGACAGGTCGAAAACTTTGAGAGGGGAGGATTTGCTGAGGGGATCCTGAGATCTTGTCATCAATAAAGGGGGCTTGCGGGAGGATTGGGGGGCGTGGCGTCGACAATAGGCCGATATTCGCCGCTGTCCTTTCAAACGCTTTCTAATTTAGAGGAAAGAAAAAAATATATAAAATAACGGAAGGAAACGGGGGCTTTACTATGAAAGTAATGCTAATAATGTGTCGGAGAGATGGCTTCTGGCGAACTGCTTTGTTATTCTTGTCAGAAAGGTCTCCTGCAAGCAGTCGATTTTAAACTATACACATCAGAAAATGATTAATTGCCCCGGGATGAACAGATGCTGAAATACCCTTGAATGCTGCACGGCGGAGGCTGCAGCCCGCCTCGCTGGACCGCACACTCACCGAAACGTATTCATGGAGTTGCAGAAACGTCATTAAGAATAGTATTAATTAGTTATCAACGAGAGATTTCCCCCTTGTTCATGCGTAGTAATCAGGGTAACGCTTTCACTCGACGGCATCTGAGGCAAATCGCCTCCAAAACAAAATTTAAAAAAAAACAAAACAAAACATGTTTTAACATTGAACGACAACTTTTTTTTTTACGGGTGAGGTTTTTGAAAACTATGACGTAACGTTTTTTTTCTCTTCCTCGCAATAATCCGCCAGGGATCACGGAGACCGGCTAGATAAACGCATAAAGTTACTCGTGGAAAACACACACACACACACACACACACACACACACACACACACACACACACACACACACACACACACACACACACACACACAAACCAATAAAACAAGCGGTGGTTTCCCGCTGAGGGAGGTGCGGGTGTAGCGGAGGTGTGAGGGCTTTTGGCCGGGCTGGAGCGTCGGTATAACGAGTGTAGTAGTGGCGGGAGCTCCTTTCAGATGCGCTGGACAGCGAGTCTCTCTAAGCTCCGCGCGCAAAGGAGCTTTCACCCCCCCCTCTCGCGCGCGGGGGGCGCGGGGGGGGGGCTGCCCAGAAGAAACTCTTTCTCGCTTTAATTGCTTTAGAAACGGTCCTCACAAAGAGACAGTGCCCAGATTTACCTCCCGTTTAAGTTCTTATTTTCATTGGTTCACAAGTTAATCCTCTTTCTTTCTCAGACCTTAGAAAAGCGAATAATATAGCCTACCAAGGCGACAGGACCCGTGAGGGACACCAATTTTTTCTTTTTTCCTTTTTTCTTTTTCCGAGCAAAGGGAATAGATTTGGAGAAGCATGCTTTGGAAAATTTTAACGTGGTAAAAAGAAGGGCATTTGTGAGATCAAAATCTGCGCACGCTGTACCAGTACTGAACTAGACAAAATCGAAATTGATGATGATAATAACAATTCGTTATGTAGCTTGTAGGTTGTGCTTTTTTGTTTTTTGCATGCTCTACATTTAAAACTCGCTCCACATCAAATAAAAACTTGACCGTCATCGCAGTTCATACGCAACTAATTCACCAGTTAAAAGCCCATCGACCAATATATATATATATATATATATATATATATATATATATATGTGTGTGTGTGTGTGTGTGTGTGTGTGTGTGTGCGCGTGTGTGAAATAAACCTAAATAAATGAACTGAATTTCCCCTTCTATTCAATTTGATAAGGGCTTATTTTCAACGTTTTAGTAATGATCAGGGCGTTTTCATCATGAGGATATATGAATATTGGTGAGAATTGTTTGTATCGAATTAGACTCTTTCTGTATCCTCTCTGACTCTCTTGCACACACACGCGCGCGCGCGCGCATAGTATTTGCGTCATGTACAAACAAACAAAAAAGAATAGCAGTGACTTATAAGTGCACCCCCATCCCCCAAAAAACTTTTTGGAGTGAGGGGAAGACGCATTTGAGTGCAGCGATCTGCACATTAACATACTTGGCAGGGATGTGGAGGAAGCGCGTGCACATTACAATATTCCCCATTCCGGGAGATCTTTTGTCTGCGGTTCACATTTGTGAGAATGAGACACATGGTCAGAGATAAAACTGCGGCTGGCTTTCTCACCCTGCACGGCCCGACCCCTTTCCCTCCCGAATCTCTCCACAAAATATGCAAGCTTTACATTAAAAGGCTACTTTACGCTGCCCTTAATTCCCACCTAAACGGTTTTGCTCCGGGAGAAGAAATCTTCTCTAAAAACCCTTCAAGAAGAGAAGGGCATTATTGCCCTAATCCTCTTACCCGCAGTCATTTTAAGACAGGGGTTTTTGGAGGCTGAGATGGCGTCTTGTCTTCCCTATCCCATCCCAAATCCTCCAAGACCGGGAGAGATTGTAAAGGCGGTATAGCCTGGCATCTATTAGGGGTCTCCTGAAAGTCCCTCTGCCTCTGCCTCCACCAGTGGCGTGGAAAAAAAAAGCCGAAAAGCAAACAAACCCAAAGGTTGCTCGGTATTTCCCTCCACAACTGAAACCCAAACGCATTGCAATGCTTAAGACTTGGCTTTTACTATAAAATCATTACAATAAAATAACTTGCGGGTAAATTCAGTGTCAAAATGTGTCTCAAAATATGACTGGAGAAGTTTGCTTAATTTAAATGCATGACCAACTTTAAAAAAAAACCCATATAGGCGTCATATAGCATTATCAATTCAATGGCACGAGTTGGCCTTTTAAAGTTTGCTTTACAAGGCAAAAAAAAGAGAGTTATTAATTGTTCAAATTTAGAAGACGACACGAAAAAGAAGGGCACGAGAATTAGGAATCAAACCAGCAGGCCGCTCATCCTCCCTCTAGGTGAAAGATCACATGTATTTTCAGTATCCACCTCACATTTGTGTTGAGTGTCGGTGAACAGAACGAGGTCGTCGGTAGGCCTCGTCTCCTCATACTGGAGGTGTTTAGCAATTCAGGAAGGAAAATAGAATAAAATAAAATCAGTTAAAAAAAACGTGTTGACGGACACGGGGATTTTGCAGACATAATATTCTTAAATTGATCGTTTCCAAAATAAATATATAAAGTCGCTGGACAAAAGTCTGCCGGGGTGGGGAGAGAGGGGGGAAACATATCTTGTTTTTTCCCCCATTTGATTGACAGCTCCGAGAGCCAGTAGGAAGCTCTCATGACCCCGCGAGGCGCTCTTTAAAAATCCCCGCTCGGCTCGCGTACCGGTAGATGGCAGCGCGTCACGACGGGCGCGAGGGATTTCTGGTAACACGGCACGAGAGCGGCGGAAACAGCCCATGGACCTGCCCCGCCTCCGCTCTCAATTAGCCCGGGTGGAGACGAGAGGAAACGGGGCGTCTTTTGCCCAGACGAGCGTGTAGAAGTGGACAGGACACACGGACCGAGCCGCGGTGAGGAGCCTGGATATTCTATTATACGCCGCGAGTCAGTAGAGGCCAGTAGACTTTGCTTTGGCAAGGTAAGAACGGCCAGCGTGTCTGGTTTGGTTTCTTGTTTTGTTTTGTGTTTGTTTTTTGGGGGGGGGGGGGATAAACTGTCGGCCGTATATGGGTTCGTCTGAGTTGCGTACGACGGTGTAAAACCGTGTGAAGTTCCAGTGAAACGAAGTTGGCTTTTTTGCGCATCTGCGTTCTCCTAAAATAGAAACGTGCCACGTGCGTGGATACTAAAACATGACCAAACAGCCGTGTAGTAAAAAAAAAAGAAGTATTTTTCTCACGTGGTAAAGAAGAGCGTTGTTGTCTGTAAGCAAAATGTGCGCAGACAAATTCTACTTCGAGGTATTTGAAACCGATTTTATTTTTATTTTGTTTGGACTGGAAATGTGTTCCGGACAACAATTTCAGATGTTGAAAAAATCTCCCCGACTTATCGATAAGAAAATTAAAAAAAAACAGCAACTGTCAGCTGGCGGCAAACAGAAGTCGCGTCCTCTCTGGCTTGTGGAGGTGTGTTTACGCCTGGCAGAGTAAACATAGCGTCGATCAGAGGGGGGTTCGCAGTAAGGATTCACGGGACTCGTACATGTGTAAGTTGTGTGAGGACATCGTGGGTGAAGGTGTTGTAACTAGTGTGGGGGGGGGGGGTTGAACGAAATTTATTGATGCTCCTCCATTTAAGCCGCGCGTGAAATTCGCGAATCAAACACATGTTGTAAGCGGCCCTCTTGACAGTCTACAATAGAAAAATGAGTGACACAGCAAAGAGCAGATTGTCGGGTCGACTCATACCCCTAAGGGCTGTTAGCAAATAACATTTTTCCTCATTTAGTCGGATCAAAGAATTGCAATGTACATGCCAATTTACATAATGACGTTTTGATAATCGAAGCGTTGAGCAGCGCTGCCAGGAGGGCTTTCAGAAATATAGGGCCCAATGCCCGGAGCAAGGATAGGCTTATGAATGACAACAATAGCACAGACCTGCACAGAGAGAAGAGCCATTGTGCTGAATTTGACATAGACAAGGCAATGGGGTTGACGGCGGAGAAATGCAGGCGTGCACTAGGCCCAAGTCTTAGAATACCTGCAAGAACATCGTTGCCCTGCTACTTAAAACTACATTTCCAAACAACCAGCACACACACACACGCACACACACACACACACACGTGCATACACACGCACGCACACACGCACGCACACACACACCAGAACCACAAAGTGGTGATCCCAGCTAACCACGCGGGCCCACTGTACGTCCGTCCGTGTCAGCGTTGATGATAAATGGAGGGGCTCGCAGTCGAAACCTATTTGCACTTCCATTAGACGGAGAGCCAAATGGGGATCAACATGCATATTTTACCCGCGGAGAAGCCATACATCTCAGCCAAAACGTTGGCCCGGGGCGATGGGATAAGAGGCCGCGAGAGAGGGGAGGGAGGAGAGCGGGGGGGCCCATTCAACTCAAATACTTGGGGGAGTAAAGTAAATGTTTAGCGAAGCACCTTCTGTCCCGGCGAATTAAACTATTCCCCATTGCCCTCTGATCACATTCATCAGCCACCGCAGCCACTTAATAGGCTGGGAATGGGCACTGCGGGCGTCTCTCCCTCCCTCCCTCCCTCCCTGTCTCTCTCTCTCTCTCTCTCACACACACACACACACACACACACACACACACACACACACACACACACACACACACGCACACACGTGGATGAAGGGTCTGGGTCTGGTGGAAGATCAGATGGGCAGCATTTCGTTGAGGACCGGTGGGCAGTAATGTGCCGCTGATGGCCGCCGGTATAGTTCCTGAAGTCTTGCAATACGACAGTTTGACAACATACTCAACAGTGGCAGGGCTGTCTCAGTATTTTGACTAATTATTTTATTCTCAGTTTCAATGAATGCACCTACACATTACTGTACAATTCATGTAACTGGTGATTCTATATTGACTTCATAATAATAATAACAACAATAATAATGATAAATAATTATAATAACATCGTTATTATTATCATTATTATTGTTATCGTTATTAATTATAGCTATTATGATATTATCATTATCAATATTATTATTTTATTATTACAGGTAGTGGCACTAGTAGGATTTGTATCCAAATTTTGAATAGCTAACGGTTAAGTTGAAATTAATAAATGGATTTAGATGGGACAGTTGACGCCAACCTGGCTAGAATTGCGACTAAATATTAATTCATGTAATTAACTAATGATAATCAGAAATGAATAATAATGGGAAAAAACAGGAAATGTTACTTAATAAACGAAATGAAGTGGTTTATGATGGATGGATGGTGGACACAGTAAAGTTGTTCAGTTGCAGGTGCAGCTCAGGTGTTGGCAATATCATTTAATGTTTTTTAGCAAATATTCTCACAAGAAAGACAATGATGACAAGAGCTGAAGATGAGGAAAACATCAAATTAAAACCATAGTTTAACAGAATGGGTAAACGTCTTGCCCTTAGCAAGGTTATTTTAAATTAAATTATCTCTGAGTATCTTTAATTAATTATCTTGGTTATGTGATTATAACTTTAGGACATAAAACATTTGATAGGGTCTCTGTCATTCAAACACACATAGGCATGTGTGTGTGTGTGTGTGTGTGTGTGTGTGTGTGTATATATATATATATATATATATATATATATATATATATATATATATATATATTCCCCTGTAATATTGAAGCCTGCCCCTGCTTACAGCCACTGATACATATTTAATCGTGTCCCGGAGCATTTTAATTTATCTGAAAATCTTGATGGTGAAGGGAAATTGCCAAAATGGGAAACAGTTTCTTTCAGAACTCGAAAACGGAAAAAAAAATTTTTTTCAAGAAGTCTCAAGCAGGCCAGTTTATAGCTAGCCCTAAATTTGAAATGACCGTGATATATTTAGGTTGTTAAATACAACACGAAAATACACGCAGGAAATGAAAGCAGCTGACGCGACACGACCACCGAGAACAGCGCGTTCAGCAATTATACCTGTCCGGTTCCAGGTCCGACCCGGACAGACCGGAACTAATCAACTCAGATCGTCCTCAACCCGTCTCATCCAGGCCTTGATCCGTCACAGCGACGTCTTCAAAGGGGGGATTTGGCTTCTCCGTGAAATGGAGTGAATGCATTCATGAAAAAGGCATCGTCACGGTTCATTATGCGAACGAATGATAATTACTCCAATTAAAAGCCTTTTGTATAATTAATGGAATGAACAGAGCGATAATTGGATGTTAATGGATAACGCTTTTGTCATCGGCCTGCGTGTTACCAAGCACATACTATAACTTGATAACGGTAATAACGGTGGGGATTATTGTTTTGTTTTGGTATTTGACTGAAATGGCGTTGAAAATCACCTGTCTGGTCGGAACCTGTCTGGTCTCTACTGCTGCGCCGCCGCCGCGAAGCTCAACCACGTCTGTATTGTTTTACAGGACACTCGCCGCCATGCAGCATTACGGGGTGAACGGCTACTCTCTGCACGCCATGAACTCGCTGAGCGCCATGTACAACCTGCACCAGCAGGCGGCGCAACAGGCGCAACACGCACCCGACTACCGGCCCTCCGTGCACGCGCTTACGCTTGCTGAGAGACTAGCTGGTACTTGAGTGCACACACGCGCGCACACACGCGCGCGCACACACACACAGATTTAGAGTTGTTATCCCCAATGACGCTTCATATCCATGCCGCGTGTCCATTTAATTAAACGTGCCGTGTGTTTTCCCTTCCAACGGCTGCACATTTCAAGACATCATCCTGGAGGCTCGCTACGGGTCCCAGCACCGCAAGCAGCGCCGGAGCCGCACGGCTTTCACCGCCCAGCAGCTGGAGGCGCTCGAGAAGACCTTCCAGAAGACGCATTACCCGGATGTGGTGATGCGGGAGCGTCTCGCCATGTGCACCAACCTGCCTGAGGCTCGAGTGCAGGTAACTGGAGACCGGACCAGACCTCCGGGTGGTCTGCCCTGCTGATAATCCTTCGCTATTCCGCACAGTTTATTCTGAACGTTACACTCCTGCATGTTATCGTCACTGTAGTCTGCAGTATGCACGTCTGCCAACCACAGAATGAGGCTTTCGACCCATGCCCAAAAAAAGTAGAAATGTACTCAGTTTAGAATTTTTTAAAGGTTAAGTTAATCAATGCAAATGAAAAACACAAACTTATGCTGCTTATTCACTTGTGTTAATCTACAAGGTAATGCTGTTTACTGCTTCTCTTTGTGTTTTCTGACACTTGTGTCATCATCCTGGGCATTTACCTACCTTAACTTCAAAAGCAGTTTGGTGTGCGTTGTATATCAATCAAACAATCAATCAAGTTGCATTTTATATAGCGCTTTTCTAGCTGCAACAGCCACTCAAAGCGCTTTACATTTCTGGTCAAATCTGAATTTCAGACACCTGCAGGATATATATATATATATATATATATATATATATATATATATATATATATAATTTACTGAGGTTCAGATTTTTTTTTATTCTGCATATGCCATTGTATTAGCAAAGTTGAGAGCCACCTTTACAGCCGTTATATGCTCATTCGGTCTCTCAAGTCTCACCCTCCTCTCCTCTCCCACATCAGGTCTGGTTCAAGAACCGCCGCGCAAAGTTCCGCAAGAAGCAGCGCAGTCTCCAGAAGGAGCAGCTCCAGAAGCAGAAAGAGTCCGTGGAGGGAGGTGGTGGAGGAGAGAAGGAGGAAACGACTCCCTCGACCATCATCCTCCCCGATACCCAGATGCCACCTTCATCCTCCTCTTCCTCCTCTCTGGAGGCAGAGGGCCCCGTGGTCCGCCCGATGCCAGTGGAGATGGAACTTAATGTCACGTCGGCTGAGCACTCGGGCAGCGAGTCGGCGACAGAGGACAATGCCACAGATAAGGAGGAGGAGAGTAAATCCCAGAGGGAAGAGATGAAATGTGAGAGAGGCATGACACCTGGAAACGCCTCCCCTGCCTGCAAACGACTCAGCCCTAAACCTGGTAAGAACCCTCACGGGCGGCACAACAAAGTTTCATTTGTATGCACACTTCTGGATACCAGCTATTATGTCTGTGCACCACGAACATGACAAGTGCTTATATGAAGCCGTGACAATGAGCTAGACTCTCCTTGCTTCCTAAATGATCGTCCTTCATTTCTAACCATTATGTGCAATATTGTATCCAGTGAGTTGTTTTAATCAGATGGCATAGGGAACCACTGAATATACCACAGCATCTGATTTACTATACATTACGAGGTGACCAAACTTTAACCAATGTCCATCCTTCTCTAATTTTTCCCAGGCTCTCCCGTCATCTCTCCGTCAGTGACCCCCTCCTCTTCCAGCAGTAGCCTGACCGGCGGTCCTCTCTCCCAGAGCCACTCCTATTCGTCCTCCCCTCTCAGCCTCTTCCGTCTGCAGGAGCAGTTCCGCCAGCACATGGCCGCCACCAACAACCTGGTGCACTACCCTGCTTTCGACATCGCTGCTCCATCTTCGCTTCCCTACCTGGGAATGAATGTCAACATGCCCCCTGCACCGCTGGGCTCCCTACCCTGCCAGTCCTACTACCAGTCCCTGTCCCATCATGCCCAACAGGTGTGGAACAGCCCCTTGCTCCAGGCATCGGCTGCAGGAGGCCTAACCAGCCACAACAGCAAGACCACCAGCATCGAAAACCTCCGGCTGAGGGCTAAGCAACACGCCGCCTCCCTAGGGCTGGACACATTGCCTAACTGAACCCCACTTCCTGAACGCATCACGGTCCGATCTCCAGAGATGACTAACAACTAGGCTACAGCCTGGATCTTCACATCACAACATGTGTCATCCCAATGTGTGCGTGTGTGTGTGCGTGTGTGCGTGTGTGTGTCTGTCACAATCCTGTAAGAACTGTACACCCCCACTCAACTCACTTTAAGTATATGGGCACAGGACATCGTGAGGTGTCAGCGATAAAAATCACGCTAGCTTGCCTTGGGCCTACACATCTCCATAGCACTGCTTTTGAGGCAGCATTTCCACCGCTAGCTTGAGTCCTTTCGGTTTCCTTTGAAGCACAAGGTGCAGAAATATATCCTTGAGAAAGACACCCCATAGCACACTGTAAAGCCCCAGAGTATGAACCGCGGGATGGTAAACCGGAGGGTTACTCCTCAAACTCAAAGGACACAGACATTACTCCATGACTCAAGAAGTACCAGCTGACGTCTCATACGGGTTTTTTACCTCCGGAGTTACGTAACATCCAAAAACAAGTACGAACATTAAACGAGAAGCTTTTTTTGGTGACGAAGGTGTGAAAAAGATGAGGCAAATCATGTTTACCGGTATCGTATAATGTGAATCAATAAGGCACTTTGGAGGGGCTTTGGTTTTGAGAGGAATTAGTTGCTTTTGCTGGGGGAAATTGGGATCACTTGTGCGGTAGAGGGACCTTTTCAGTCATGGGACCATTAACAATTCAATTAAGCAATGCAGTTATGTATATAGGATGTCCGACATAACAATACATAAATAAATATAAACTCAAGCCATGTTCTCCTCCATTGCATAATTAAAAGTGACTAATTTGCCAGTTTAATGGCCAGTAATACACCACTTTGTATGGAACCTGACTTGATAATGAGAAAATGATTTCAGTGACTAAATGTGCAAAGATTTTAATTACATTTTGCCCTGGGCTGAGGGAGCTGAGGCATATGCAATTATGAACATGCATACCATTTAAGACGGCCTTTTTTTTATACAGTGCACAAAAAGAGGCCCATTAGGACGGCCATATGTTTGCATCCAGGAGTTATTCTGTTTCTGGTCCAAAATAATAGTAATAATAATTTAAAAAAAGTGCAGCAAAATGCATAGGTGCATACACTGGACTCTTGTTTTGAAACAACGTCCTGTTAATTTTTCCGAAGTGATTTGAACCCTACAGCGTTCTCTGCATTATCATTGAGGCCATGTGGGGAGTTGAGGGTTCCTGCAGCTTTTCCATGACAGGAAGTGACGCGTAGCACTTGGCGATGGGAGTAACACGAGTCTTTGTTGTTTCCTCTGTTGTTTTTGTGTGTTGCAGCATCGGTGGTCTTCATACGGCAAGATGTACATTATTTTAATATGTAAGATAAGGAAAAAATAAGAAGTATATCTATTAATGTTTACTGCTAAGGCAACTATAAAGTTTCTATCATGTTGTTTACCTGATTATGGGCTGTCTCAGAGGACACGTCCTGTAGCGGTCAGATTGTAGGATTGTATTTGACGGGCTCATCTGCAGCCCCTTCCCTCCCTTCCCTTCGGTCGCCCTGCACGGCCGAAGCTGTCACGTCTTGGTTGTGTCTGTGTGCAAACCCTGGGCGCAATTATGACTGAAATGCACTCAATTGCTTCCCCTTGATTCAATTGTTTCCCCCCTACATCGGTGAAACGTGAATATTTGCATGGGCAGGAAAAGTGGCGACTCTCAAACATCTCAAACTCAAGGCAAGGAAAAAAAGAAGAAGAAAACAACAACAACAACAACAACAGCCAAACAAACAGATGAAGTAAAAGTAATTGAGCGGATTTAACGCATAATTGACCCAACTCTTGTATGTAACCGTCTCAGCTATATTTGAGTTTTGTTGTGTTCTGATGTTGCTGTGGTTCTAATGCCCCCCCCCCCCCATACGGTGGTATGACAGATTCAAACTGTTTGAGAATGGTCGGGAAAACCATCAGCAAAGATTTCGTTTCCTCTTGTTGGCATCGTAGGTTTGAACTAGTGTTGTTGTAAATTGATCACAAAATAAAAGAGTTGCTTGAAGACCTTTGTAACCAGGACTTTACTCTCTCTCTGTGTTGATATGACAATACAAGTCAAGACAAGTCAATTTTATTTGTATAGCCCAATATCACAAATTACAAATCTGCCTAATCAATACACTCATTTCCCTGCAGACTAGTTTGCATATGTAGGTGATCAGCACAGCTGGTACATTACCCGCACCTACAGTTCTCCCCTCCCCCCTTTCTCCCCAATTGCACCTGGCCAATTACTCCACTCTTCCGAGCCGTCCCGGTCGCTGCTCTACCTCCTCTGCCGAGCCGGGGAGGGCTACAGACTACCACATGCCTCCTCTGACACATGTGGAGTCGCCAGCCGCTTCTTTTCACCTGACAGTGAGGAGTTTCACCAGGAGGACGTACCGCGTGGGAGGATCACACTATTCCCCCCAGTTCCCCCTCCCCCCTGAACAGACGCCCTGACCGACCAGATGAGGCGCTAGTGCAATGACCAGGACACATACCCACAATCTGGCTTCCCACTGGCAGACATGGCCAGTTGTATTTGTAGGGACGCCCAACCAAGGTAACACGGGGATTTGAACCGGCGATCCCCGTGTTGGTAGACAACGGTATAGACCGCCACATCACCCAGACACCCTCGTATCTATAGTTCTGATGCAATGACAAAAATGGTCCCAGCATGACAAAGGTGACGGGCTCCATGCCCCACGGTGCAACCACATGGCAACAAGTGGATGTCGGCTTCCCCCGTTTCATTTTGTAATGCTGCTTGTTAACATGCCTTCTGATGGTAAACTCAGTCCCAAAATTACTCCTGTTTTGCATAAAAGTGCATCAAAATACTAATTGGAAAAACTCACTGGACTCTGGACCCTCTCCCTGGACCAAAACAGATTCTCTGACAGGATTGTTTTGGTTCACGGGCCTTTGCTTGACAACACTATCAAATATTACAATTATGCCCAACACTAAAATGTATGACGACACCAAAATATATCGAAAATGATATAAAACCAGCCTCGTTTATGTCATAAATATGACAGAATGCTGAGGGCATGCTAAACAAACACACACACACACACAGACACACACACACACAAGGACAATGAAAGACGATGAAAGTGGTGACACGAATTAACAATAAAAGAACCAAATGTAAAAACACGTGTGAAAGAGGGAGCAGGGGGTGAGGAGGAAGGGAGTGAAAGAAGGAACGAGGTAATCTGGAGAAATAAAAAGGTGCACGGAGATGTAAGCCATCCCCAATGAATAAGCAGGCCATTATCCTGAAGAATGACAGCCCGGGGCGGTGATTATGCTGTTATTATATCTTAAACAGCATGGTTTGTCAAAACCCGTAGACACCCCTCCCCCTCCCCAACCACACCACACCCTCCCAAATGCACACACACACACACACACACACACACACACACACACACACACACACACACACACACACACACACACACACATGCACACACACACACACACACACACACACACACACACACACACACACACACACACACATGCACACACATGCACACACGCACACACATGATCTAACGCAGAATTTACGACCACTTCCCAGCTGCCTCCTCCTACGTGCCCTTGCTCTTGCAAACTAAGCGTGCAGCTTTACCACCCGGGCTTGGTGACACCTGCTCTGTTCTTAATTGAAGTGGCCTTGAAAACACATCCTCCCCTACTGTGTGTAAATAACAAACGCACCTCAGGTGGCAGGCTGAGTGAGTGAGTTTTTTTGGAGGGGGGGCTTGTTATGGATGATGACTTCCTGCAAAGTGGATGCAAGGTGGTAATGATCTGCCCAGATTAGCAGCGCTAATGTGCATGTTAACACCTCACCCCCCAACCTTTGTTGTGTTTTATTACACAGTGAGCGCGCACACACGTCCTCTGCCAAGGGCGTCTTCCACTGTACCACTGATAGGGCTCGGTTCTGGATATGCAGCAGCGCCGAATGTCCTTGTTATCCACGCTAGACATCTATATAGGTACATGGGAGGGTTTCCTCCCCGGGGACCTGGGACCAGAGAACATAGCTCCGTACTCCTGTTTCAAACTCTCTCTCTCCTCTCTCTCTCTTCTTCTCTCTCTCGCTCTCCTCTCTCTCACACTTCTTCTCTCTCTTCTTCTCTCTCTCTCTCTTCTCTCTCGCATGCTCTCTCTCTCTTCTTCTCTTTTTTACACCAATACCTAGACAGAAGCACATTATGCAGTCTATCACTCTCTTTCTCTCTCTTCTTCTCTCTCTCTCGCTCTCTTCTCTATCTCACATGCTCTCTCTCTTCTCTCTCTATCTCACATGCTCTCTCTTCTCTCTCTCGCTTTCTCTTCTCTCTCTTTCTTCTCTCTCTTGCATGCTCTCTCTCTCTCTTCTTCTCTTTTTTACACCAATACCCAGACAGAAGCACATTATGCAGTCTATCACTCTTTCTCTCTCTCTCTCTCTCTCTCTCTCTCTCTCTCTCTCTCTCTCTCTCTCTCTCTCTCTCTCTCTCTCTCTCTCTCTCTCTCACACACACACACACACACACACACACACACACACACACACACACAGGCTGCTGCCTGGGGGCTGAACAAGGCTTGCTAGATTGTAGTGCCGCGGGGTCAAGTGTGTTGAGCCCTTGATCAGGTGGATCAGGTGTTTCCATCTCCGCCAAGGAAGGCTGTATATTCACCGCTCCCCCTCTTAACGCCTTATCCGCCCATCTATTTCTGTCTGCGTGCACATCACTCCATCCACTTTCCTCTAAGTGAGTAAAAACATGTGTGCACTCCCTTCCCTAGGTCTGAAAGTCTCCGTCGCTCTAGAAAAACCGGCGGCACAGCGCCCTCTAAAGCCTGAGAAATTCAGATTTTAGTTTTCAAGCATGTCATCGGCGTAAGTTTGCACATAAAATCTGGATGACCCTTTTACACTGTCGCAACTAGGATTTACAGTGAGACCGCTTGACACATCTTGACACGGGACTAGTATATGAGTCCTGAAGCAGCCCATCAATTTGTTATTGCTCCCTGTCTTTCTTTCTTTCCGTCACTTTCTCACACTCTCACTTTCACTCTCACATAGACACACACACACACGCACACAAACACACACGCACACACACACACGCGCACACTGTCTCTCTCTAACACACACCCACACACCCACCCTTCAGAGCAAGTACCACACAAAAATCACAGTGTACCATTCAATCAGTGCCTTCTCTCCCCCTCCTCTCCATGGTTCACTTAAAGGTTTTAACTGCAACAAGAATGAAAAGTGCCAGCGTTAGAAACCACGGCCCATTCAGGAGGTGACACGGTCTGCCAGAATATGATCCTAATCCTGTTTCCAGCATTCTTTTCGCCCCTGGCATTGCCATTTTGCTCCATATTCTCTGAGCTGTCAGGTCCAGGAAAATCCCTCTAACAGCACATTGCTCAGATACACATCAAAGTGCTCCTGGAAACCACGAGTAGGAATTTAGGGGCTATAGGGAGACACACACACACACACACACACACACACACACACACACACACACACACACTGTGTGTGTGTGTGTATGTGTGTGTGTGTGTGTGTGTGTGTGTGTGTGTGTGTGTGTGTGTGTGTGTGAAACAGGCCTACAGGATGCTCGAAGAAGCCCAGCAAACGTGGTAAAAACGTCACTCTTTTCTCCTTTAGACTTGTCAAACCCCCGAAACCTGTTCCTTCAAATGGTCCCCGATGGAAGGAGGTACAGGACAGAAGAGACAAAACACACGAGAGAAGTACAGCGAGAGAGAGAGAGAGACGGGGAGTGAGAGAGAAAGAGACAGAGTGAGGAAGATGAGGGAGTTAAGACAGAGGAAGACAACAGGTGGCCCAACGCAGGCCCATCCTTCCTTAGTTCCACTTCATCTTCCATTTTCTCTCTCTCTTTCTTTTTTGTTGTTGTTGGTGTTGTCGCTTAAACACTTTGGCTGCCTTTGTGCCCCTCCCTGGATAATCTTCTTAGAGAGAAGAAACCCTCCATTCTCTCTCTGCTCTTAATCACCGCTGCAGCCTCGCTCAATGGCTGTCTCCACCGTGAGCCCCTGTCTGAACCAACGGCACCGCTCTTTGCCAGTGCACGGGGGGGACCATGTTTGTCAGTAAAACATGCACACACACACACACACACACACACGGAAATGTGTCTGACTGACAAGAGTGCTCTCAAGACACTAGGAGGGACATCGCTGCATCCCCAGAAAAGGCAAATGTTTTTGCAGATATCTTCCAGGACAGAGGCAGTGAAACTCCCCTGCTGACCAAATTTGCCCACATCAAATGAAATATGCAGAGCAACATGAACATAAGTAAATTAATTTAAAAAAATAAAAAATAAAAAAGTCAGCAAGGCAAAAAAAAGTCTTCCAAACATCTCTCAGTAAGATGAAAAATGATGTTAGCGTGTAAATGGTCCTTGAGAGATGGTATGCTAGGAGAAGAGAAAGTGTACCTGGTGGTGGTCTGCTGGTGTGGTTGCCAGGGAAACCATCCATACATATGATGAGATGGCTCTGAACCCAGTCACACTGTAACCCCCCCCCCCCCAATCTGGGTCAAAAACAAGCGAGGCTAATGCGGCACATAGATACTGATGGACTATGGAAGTTGCAAACCCCAAAATAAAAGGAGGGGAAGTATTTTTCCACCAAGAAAACACAAACCACTATCAGATATATCATCAAAAAAGACATGCATGTTAGGGTTAATACTCCTGTCTGTGCCCCTGACCGAGGCATGGCAAGACGAACTGGAGTTGGTCCCCGGGTGCTGCACGGTGGCTGCCCACTGCTCCAAGCCACACAGCTAGGATGGGTTAAATGCAGAGCATAATTACCCCACGGGGATCATTAAAGTATATCAAAATAAAAATAAAATATAGTGACCAAGATTCCATTAAACAAACAAACCGTAATGTGTTTTGTGTAAGCACTCTTTGGGAAGAGGCAGGAGAGAGAGATTCCTGCTGGGACCAGTTTTCAAAGTGTGTCTGGGACAAAGACCACCACTGAAGAGACCCCCCCCCACCCCTCTTTCTCTCTCTGTCTCTGTCCCACAGCTTAACAGGGATGCACGTCTGATCCCTGCCCCCAGCACGCAGCATCTGCCTTAATGTACACACACTGCAGCGACCGCTTGGATCTGCTACAGGTTGAGTCTGACCAATATGACGAGCTACGGGCTGCACCGCTGTTGTCTCACCCCGTCTCCACTGGCGATCGGGGCCTCTTTCAACCGTGGCAATTCACTTTCATATTAAAAACGGATGATCGAAAGGATTGAGACCATTGCTACGTTTTGTATGTCTATAAAAAAAAAACAGAAGAAATAAATGAAAATTCGTTAACATTACAGACGAATAGTAATGTGGATTGAGACCCATAATGTTCATCCCCTTAATAATGATAACACATTGTATATGTGTTGCCTTTGATAGCAGGGGCTTGCACCGACACACAAGCCCAGCGCATCACTGGCTAATTCAATAATAAAGCAGCCAGTCAGGAGGAATTCGTCCCTAATAGTCTGCCGTCTCCCGAGTGTTAAAACATGTAAATTTATGTAAGGGCCCATAGGAAACACATATTTACAATACGTTTAGGTAATCACAAGATGCACGCGCCGGCATCCGAGCCCCCGGAGACGGAAGCAGCCGATGCAAAAATAGTTTTTATGTGTCATTAATTCCCCCTGCATTCCCTGATACATCCCCCCTTGCACCGCAGTAATGCAGTAATCACTCACAATCGCACCGAAAATTATCTGCACTCATCTGTGGAATAAAAAGACGGAGGCGGCGGCTCTCGGCACTCCCCTGCCTCTTTATTGTTCATCTTTGGAGCCAACGGCCCCTCTGTCCCGTCCCGTCCCTCCACAGTGATGGAGCCCCGGCTCCCACTTCCGTGAGGGCCTTAATGACTGTGGGACATCAATGACACTCCGGTACTGTGCCCCATACACTCGTTAGACGCACCACGCACCTTTTTCACGCTACATTGCCTGGCCAGGGCGACATAAAGGGTCATCGGCAGTGTGATGGGGAAAAGAAAGAGAGAGCGAGAGAGACAGAGAGGGAGAGAGAGACAGTTTCCACTCGCATTAGGTTATATGATATGATAAGACCGGAGAACAAACACGTTGCAGTGATGCTGATGCAAAGCAATGCAAGGCAATCCCGCTGTAGTAATGAGAGTCTCAAGATTCGGATGTGGGGAAAAAAAAACAAAAAAAAACACCCCAAACGGTCAAACGAGTAAATTTCCTGTTTTCATTAGGCGTATATACCCTTGCTGTCGCTCGTAATGCATTATTAGGCAAAGTTATCAAGACTGAATGGTGGAATAGGCCTGACCCATTCAGTTCCATCTCATCCCCCCATCTCAAGCAGATTGGAAGGCTGTAGTTGATGCAGTCGAGTTCATCTCTGTCCATCTACAGAAATACGGACATCCTTAACGAAGTTGCAGAGAAGTCGTTTTAACATAACGTAACCTTGGTATTTTGGAACACATGAACCATTTGCGACATCTAGTGGACAAATAATGTAATGCACTGCTCCTTATTGGGGGGTAACGTCTATTCTGCACGACAAAAGGTCCTACATGAATTAATTATGTTTTGCAGTGGCCTACGGGGGGGGGGGGGGGATAAAGCTGCATAGCATAAAAATCTGAGGGAGCTAAGCTGGTTCAGTCAACAATGTTTTTAAAGTGTACAAATCCTCATGATCACAGTTTTAACTCAATTGTGACCAACTATTTTGCAGAAGGGAGATGAAAATCATGCTAGCATAACCTTTCCACTGACGCCCCTTCTTCTATACTTGGTTCATCTATTGATAATTTCTTATTCCACTTAGAAAAACTGAATGGAGGTCCTTTATCGGGTGTAAGGAAATGCATTTTGCAAAGGTATAAATCCCTGTATGGCATAATTGCTCTTGTAAGGTTGAACAATTTGGAGGAAAATAAGATGAATGAATTGTATAAGGTCTGAAAGCCCTTTCTTGATCAAATGGGAAATGCTCCAACTGATCTGTGTACACTTGATGATACAAGATGAATTGTAATAGTGAGATAAAACCCTGCTCTGTAATTTTTCGCGTTCATTTTTCTTTAATTTCTGCATTCTTATGACGCTAATTTGCAGAGTGCCATTCCATCCATCCATTATTCAAGCTGCTTATCCTACTTAGGGTCGCAGAATGCTGGAGCCTATCTCAGCAGTCACTGGGCGGCAGACGGGGAGACACCCTGGACAGGCCGCCATTCCATCGCAGGGCTGACACATTCACACCTAGGGACAATTTAGTATGGCCGATTCACCTGACCTACATGTCATACCTACATCTTGTGTAGCTTATAGCTACATGACCTACATCTTGGGCTTCAGTTCATGAATTTTGTCTATCCACTGCCGTTTTCTCTTTATCCACCACCATTTTCTTGTGAGTGACAAGTCTGACAGCCAAATATCACATGGCTAGCCTACTCAATTCTTGATTGGCCAATGGTTCAATATGGTTATGCAATGGTAAATATGGTAAATATTTATGGTAAATGGTAACAATGGCAAATATGGGTACGCAATCGTGGTTCATTTGCAGAGTGTTGGTGGCAAAATATAAATATACGCAGAGGGGAAAAAAACTTGTTTGTGAACAAAACAAATATTTTTTTGGCACTCCTCTGCATCAACATAATACATTTTGATTATGGCGATTCCTTGCAGCTGACATAACAAAATCCACATCCATAGACTGAAAGACCTTCTTTTGCATCTCTGAAACTGGTCAAAAAACTCATCCCAAACACTTTTACAGCGTTCTGCTGGTATTGCAATGTATGGAGTGACCTCACCCGACATTTGAATCAGTCGATACGCTGAAATTTATGAAAGCCTTTGCAACCCTCTTAGTCAGCAACTTACACTGTTTAAGCGTAAAGTTAAATCCCCACTAAAATTGAGTTTCTGGATTAAAGAATTTACACATTAACTGATGCTAGGAAAAAATTACATATGTTAGAGACGATTGGGCTCTTAGATTTTATACATTTGGCATCTGTCCTGACCTATGTAGAAAAGATGGACTCCGCAGTCATTACAACTTCATGAATACCATATTTTTCCTAGTAATGTATGTTTTCAGTGTTATAAAATGTCATAAAAGGTGCAATTAGGGTATTGGGGTGAAGCTCCTTTGGGTAAAGCAGGGAGAAGAAATACACAGAAATGTGCATTGTTTAAATTGTTTATGTGTTGTTTTTCTTCTGTTTTCTGACATACAAATAAAGAGACCTAAAACAACAAACCCCCCCCCCATCAAACTCATGCCTCTGCAGTGTTTTAATCATCTGTACCTGCCATAAGCTGTGCTCTACATACTCCGGAGCAGCGTAGGTTACACATGAACTTGAGGCAAGCAAATGGGATTCAAAGGACCTACCCAATAGCCCAGAAGTCAGTGACACTTGTCAATGTCCATTTTTCTTTAACTGCTTCATTAGCATCCTTTTCTAACTCAGCCGCTTCAGTTTACACATGTAGATGGGTCCAAAGTTAGCAGTGAGGTGTGGGAGGACCATCTCACCCAGGGGGAGGTCGGAGGCAAAGTGGAAGGTTTTCCGAAAGAGGTGAGTCAAGGGTCGGAGACTGACTACCTGGAGGTGGATTGGATCATATTAAAAGACATTCCCGTTATGAACAGGAAAGACAGGATTCAGGTTTAGACTCACAATTAAAAAAAATGCAACTATCCTCAGAGAGCTGATTTTAAACATAGCACTACACTACTAAGACTTAGAAATAAACTGTTTTGGTAGGTAAATCAAACCCTGCGGACTGTGAGAGAGAATTACCACATCTCTCCACAGAGTATTTACCCTTTGGTACGTTATGCTTTGTTTGTTGTTGTTGAGTAATTATGTCAAACGTGTGACTAGGTATCCGTGTGTGTGTGTGTGTGTGTGTGTGTGTGTGTGTGTGTGTGTGTGTGTGTGTGTGTGTGTGTGTGTGTGTGTGTGTGTGTGTGTGTGTGTCCACTGACCTGAAGGTGGATGCCGTGTTTGTCTCTGGCCTGATGAATGGCTTGTTCCACCACATACTGGTTCTGGAGTTGGGAAAGAGAGCAGGTGGAGTAGACGATCACTCCGCCTGGACGTGCCGCCTGGATACCAGCCCTGCAGCACAGGAGTAGGGGACAATACAAAACATTGACATTATATAAGCATTTCATCTGCAGGATAAATGTTAGGACTCCCGAGCTCCTATTGTGGAACTAGCACTTCTGTTGGCATTACAAGTCTGATATATTAGATGTTATACACCTCCTTTCACAGTCATGTCACTTATACTGCTGGAACAGCTTAATTTTGACTCATCCAAAAGTGTTGTCTGCTAAAGGTGTCTAAGGGTCCATCCATCTGGTTGATTTTTTTTAAAAAACATCCATCCTACACAACCATCCATTCTGGTTTAATACATATAATAATTACATTAAATGCTGCATTATTACATATGAAGTTTTCCTAAACACATTATAATACATTAAGTTTAATGAGTTAAAATATTAATTGCATGATTAAAATTGGCATTTGTAAGAAAAAAAAAGCTTTTACACAGTTTTGAGACAGATGCTACTAATCGTCTGTATTATTTGTTCATAACATTGATGCTTTGTCTTGATAACGTTTATTTAAAGGCACTTCTTTGAGCAGTATAATCATTAGAAACTGGTCCTCTCTGGTATGAGCTGATCTCAGAGGTGAGAGTACAATGAGACACTTAATTCTGAAAACAGCAAGATAGCTTTTATATATATATATATATATAATATATATATATATATATATATATATATATATATATATATATATATATATATATAAAAATGAAAACCAAAAGAAGCAATTTTATACAGACAGAAACTCTGAGTATTCTTTCTACTGAAAACACTAACCTAAAATATTATGTGACATAATTTGCCATTACAATACTTTAGATCAATAGACAGGCTTGTCGCACATGGCAAGAATATCGCCCTCTGGACTTTTGGTTAAGCCCCCCCCCCCCCCCCCCAGTTTTTATTAGAAGTGTTTTGTTAAGATGAAGCAGATCCTGTTGGACTGCCACGCTGAGCGTCACTTACAGCAGGAGCTCCAGCTGTAGCTGGGGCAGCTTCCTTCTCTCGCTGGTCCTGCTCCTTAAGAAAATGTTGTTGTCGTCCTCCATGACCGAATGTCTGTCTGTGGTACAGGGGACGTCAACAAGGACCTGAAGACAGAAAATAAATTATGTGTGTGAAGAGGGAGTTGAAGTGTGTGTGTGTGTGTGTGTGTGTGTGTGTGTGTGTGTGTGTGTGTGTGTGTGTGTGTGTGTGTGTGTGTGTGTGTGTGTGTGTGTGTGTGTGTGTGTGTGTAAACTTTCAAAGTTTGTACGATCAGCAAACTTTGAAAACCTTTGGAAACAGGTTATAAAAACCATATTGTATGTCTCCTGTTTTTCTTCAAAATAAAGAGTAACTTCAAATAACATTGAAACAGTTGAAGGTTATGAATCCTTACTCTGTCAAAGGTTTGGCTCTCAATTTCCCCCCATTTTGTGCCATCAAAGGAGGTGATGCGTAGTCTGTTATCTGTCAGTAGTTCCTTGGGGACATAGCTGTGGAGAACCCTGTTGAGACGCGAGGTTCGAGACGCCGAGGAATCATTTACACTGAGGAAACCTTTGGCATATGTACACGCGTACACGTACACACACACACACACACACACACACACACACACACACACACACACACACACACCACACCACACACACACACACACACACACACACACAAACACACACAAACTACAGTGAGCGGATTATTAATCCAACTAACTGAACAACAATATTTCTCAGAAACAGAGAACAACAATTCACTCAGCAAGGACCTGGTTAGAAACAAGGACAGTCCCATAGATGTGAGGCACTAGCAAGTTAGGCCTTGGTGAATTTGTGTCCAGTAGACTCTGGCCATGAGTCCATCAAACACCCATTAACAAAAAAAATAAAATACAATTTAAAAAAATCAATCCCTTTACTTTCATATTATTTTCTATGGAAAGGTGGCACTCTGAGAGCTCTCAACCCACTACAAGAACCTGAACTGTGAGTGCTCCTCCTCTTTCCAACACTATTTCAACTTTTGTTGAAGCAATTGGCTCAGGAATGTCACTTCCCATTCCACCAACCAATAAGGATGAAGGATGGGCGGAAGCAGAAAGGAAACAAAAGCTAGAGCGACATTGCCAAAAGTGAAAATCAATGAATAGACAGTGCTGATAACAGTAACCCCCCCTGCTTAGTTGACACACTATATGTGTATCAACCATGTGAATAAATCTATATCTTTATGAATAAATTAAAAGCAGGGCAATATTTCTTTTGTCATGAAACTTGTCACTGAGCAGCAAAATCTACCGAGCATCTCCTCCCGATACTCAGCACCTGCTTTTCACACAGCGCTATCCAAGTACTCACCCCCAGCACCGGTGTTACTCAGGTTTCTTTAAAAGGTCTTTGTGGACACACAGCACACGTCACGAAAGAACAGCAAGCAGTACATAGAAGCGAAAATGGTACGTCCTATCTGAGGGGGATTCCCAGAGGGGAGAACAAGTTGTAATTGAAATTGTTTAATGTTTTCTGTAATTTATTTGTCTTCATTTTCAAGCCTTGCTGAATACGTTTACATTTTAGAGCCCTGCTTTCAATTTTCTGTTTCATTAGCCCCCGCTGGAGACAGACTAGCTGCCAATGAGAAAAGCAAGAGAGAGAGAGAGAGAGAGAGAGAGAGAGAGAGAGAGAGAGAGAGAGAGAGAGAGAGAGAGAGAGAAAGAGAGAGAGAATACGTATGTACACCAATCAGCCAAAACATTAAAACCACCTGCCTAATATTGTGTAAGTCCCCCTTGTGCCGCCAAAACAGTTCTGACCCATCGAGACATGGACTCCACAAGACCTCTGAAGGAGTCCTCTAGTGTCTGGCACCAAGACGTTAGCAGCAGATCTTTGAAGTCCTGTAAGTTGCGAAGTGAGGCCTCCATGGATCGGACTTGTTTTTCCAGCACATCCCACAGATGCTCAATCTGATTGAGATCTGGGGAATTTGGAGGCCAAGGCAACACCCTGAACTTTGTGGAAAGTTCCTCAAACCATTCCTGAACAATTTTTGCAGTTTGGCAAGGCGCATTATCCTGCTGAAAGAGGTCACTGTCGTCAGGGAATATACGATAGCCATGAAGGGGTGTACCTGGTCAGCAATAATGTTTAGGTAGGTGGCACATGTCAAAGTAACATCCACATGAATGCCAGGACCCAAGGTTTCCCAGCAGAACATTGCCCAGAGCATCACACTGCTTCCGCTGGCTCACCTTCTTCCCATTGTACATCCTGGTGCCATCTCTTCCCCAGGTAAATGACGCACACGCACCTGGCCATCCACATGATGTAACAGAAAACGTTATTCATCAGACCAAGCTACCTCCTTCCACTGTTCCATGGTCCAACCCCGATGCTCACGTGCCCATTGTAGGCACTTTCAGTAGTGGACAGGAGTCATCATGGGCACTCTGACTGGTCTGTAGCTATGTGCAGCCCTATACGCAGCAAGCTGCAATGCACCATGAGTTCTGACACCTGTCTATCATAGCCAGCATTAACTTTTTCAGCAATTTGAGCTACAGTAGTTCTTCTGTGGGATCGGACCAGACGGGCTAGCCTTCGCTCGCCACGCGCATCAATGAGCCTTGGGTGCCAGTGACCTTTTGTCGCTCAGATCCTTATGCTTGCCCATTTTCCTGATTCCAAGACATGGCGTCAGACACCGCTCTGCAACGATGGCCCCCCAACCACCATGATGCGCCATAAAAACACGCCGCAGACGGAAATGGGGGGGGACCCCCACAAGAACATGGCTGTGCGCACTGCGCTTTCTGGTGGTGGAAAGGGGCAGGCGGTGGGGCAACTGCTCCCCCAGCACATCAACTTCAAGAACTGATTGTTCACTTGGTCCCTAATATATCCCACCCCTTGACGGGTGCTATTGTAATGAGATAATCAATGTTATTCACTTACCTGTCAGTTGTTTTAATGCTTTGCTGATCGATGCATATGAGTGTGTGTGTGTGTGAGTGAGTGAGTGAGTGAGTGAGTGAGTGAGTGAGTGAGTGAGTGAGTGAGTGAGTGAGTGAGTGAGTGAGTTAGTTAGTTAGTAAATTAGTGTCTTCCTCTTATAGGCCCACAAGTTGCTTTGCATCTAAAAAGAGAGGACAGAGATGAGAGTATTCTTCTTACGAAGGGCCTGTGTCTGAAGTAAGGTCAAGGTCTTGCCTCCGGGAGCAGCACAAAGGTCCAACAGGCTGTGGCCCTCCTGAACATCCAGAGCCAAGCAAGGCAACACAGATGCTGCATCCATGAGGTAGTAATTTAGTAACCCATACATATCTGGCCTACACAGGACAAGGAGGACAGAGAGGGTGAAAGCTGAAATTAAGGTTGCTCTTTGGCATCAGGTTATTTGATTATCAATAACATACTGGATATAGTCTGGTATCTTCATTATCCAAAAACAAGCACATGCTACTGTTTTGTCATTTCAATGATGGACAATAGCTAAAGGGAATTTTTGTATCCTCACAAGCAAAAACAGAAACTTCCAAAATATATTTCCAAACTAAAAACAAACAAACAAATAAACAAACAAACAGTTCACCTGGTAGGCTTGAATCTTGTGATATCTCCTCTGGGGAACACTAAACACTTTATGTTGGGGTGAAGATGTGGGGTGGCGAATTCTTCACCATCACTTTCATGTTTCTTCGAGAAATCACCGCTGCATTTCTCCTCCTTCTTGGCATCTGAATCTTCTCCATCTCCTTGATCCAAGAATGACTGAACTTGTAGGATTGGAAGATAAGCGAAAGTAAGCATTTTCTCTTAATGAAATTTGAAAATAAAATAAGAGTTGAACAAAAAAACATTTTTAGAGAGAAAGGTATGATGATTAGTTTTTTAATACAATCATTAGCACATGACAACAAATGAAACAAAAAAAAAACATTCATATTTAAAACCTAGCTACAGAGGATTCAAGACACATCCACTATAGGCCCCTCTTATCCGTTAACTTAAATCTAAATCTTTAATAATAATTAAGCAAATTATATGATTTGGAACAAAAAAAAATCCTGTGGCTCAAAAAAGCTAAGAACTAAGTCATATTAACCTTATTGTCAATATGTTGACATGAAAATGTTTTTCTAGAGTCTACCAATGGATATTCTGTAGGGTCCCAAAATAGCAGGTCAATTGATAGATATTCATACCCTGTGTAAGTAACCCTGTCTGTGCTTTGTGTATCCATGTGTGTGAGATGGCTGCCAACAATCAATAGAAACAGCTAAAAATGGTAATTATGGCTGAATTTCATTTCACCAAAAATGCACACACAGAGTGAAGGACGAGATTGCAATTAGTGTTTGTAAGGTTGAAGAGCTGTTCCATATGAAGCCATAACTTAAAAAGCCCTCACCATAAAAATTGAGAGAACGCTCTCAAAAATCATACAGGCTTGCTCCTTATTATTCCACACTACAGAAAGTAAACAGCCAGTGTTTACATTCACCTATTTCAGGGAGCTCATAAAAACTTTAATGAGCCCATAATTAATTAGCCAAAATTATGAATTTATTAACCCCTAACAGAAATACTGAAACTTCGTTCATTAGGAAGGAATAACTAAAATGTCTGCAAATGGCAGACATTGTAGCTAGGCTTTCCAAATGCCTTCAAAGAAACCTCACTTTGATTGGCCTCCTTAAATCAAAAGGGGAGTTTGAAAAGCACAGAATTCTCCTCAATCTGCCTGAACCACATCCCTACTGACTGAAATGTTGGAATTGCATGCCTACCTTCCACGTCTGTGTGGCTGATAAAATCTTTACAACCCTTGTCTTGGAGGTCAGCCAAGGCGACCTTGTAGTCAGAGAAGTTGTTGAGCAGGGCTCCATACTTGCGCTCTGATAACAAGCTGCCACGTACCGAGGGCCACTGTTGTCCTAGCTGTATGCTATAGGTGGCATCGAAGTACTGGAGAGCCAAACGAGTGGCAGGGAACTTGGGCTGAGAGGCAGCCTGTTAAGAGAAAAACAAATTATTTCACTGAGGTAGTAAGAAAAGACTGGTTTTATTTAGTTTTTAACACTCAATTCTGATTTTGGTCATCTAGGTTGAATTTCCAAATTGAAGAGCAAATTGCATGAGTAAATAATAATAATAAATTTATTTAAAGAGCACCTTTCAAAACCATATTACAAGTCGCTTTACAATACAAGATAAAATATTACAAACAGTCAAGATAAAAAAAACATAATAAAAACACAAAGCACAAGACCTGATCTGCTTTACAGAACAAGGCAAAACAGGATGAAAATCACAAGAACATAAATAAAACATAGAACACTGAACCCAATAAAACAAAGTGTATGATTAAAATAAGTGAAAAAAAGTGATAAAAGAGAAATATAAAACTGGCTGACAACAGCTTTGCTCTAAAATGCCTTAATGTAAAAGTAAGTTTTGAGAAGTGATTTAAAAGAAGGCACTGAGATTGCAAACCAAATTTCCTCAGGTAGAGACAATATCTGTTTTATAAGCTGATTGTAAACAAAATTAGACTATTTCTTCTCTCTGAAAAGACTGATGATCTGCTGTCGTTAAAATGGATCGAGACTTCTGAGGCCATATTTGCTTTATAAGTTAATTGAAAAACAATGTTAGACTGTTACTTCCCTCTGGAAAAACTGATGATCTACTGCAATTAAAGTGTACTGAGATTTGTCATCAAGACAGTTATGTTAATTTCAACCACAGAGTGCCCTTTTCAAAACAATTTATAAAAACTGGACAGTATTATTTTACTTTTTACCTTACATTCAGGAGTGTAAATTTGTGTTTTGGATTCTGCAACATGCACCTTGACTACATTTCATCTTGCCACATCAGTTTAAGTGCAGGTAATGAATGAGATGCAACGTGTAAGTTCTTCACATGCATAGTTTTTGGGAGGGTTGACCCCAACCTGATCCTTTGTTGTTGTATAACATTGTACAACAGAGTTTACTGTATTATACTTTGTGGAATGGGATGTTTTATTAGGCAGTGTTGTGAGTGGAGCTCCATGGTATGAGGGAGAGCGTATCTATGTTCCCTCAACCCTACTTCATTGAATTTACATAAACCTAACCTAAACTACCTTAACCTGACTTAACCTCAACCTCTACCTAACCTTAACCCAACGCTTACCTTACCTTACCCTAACCTTAACCAATAGTTAACCTATGAGGGAACATGCGTATGAGGGGTGTGTGCCAGACGAGTGTATTGTGTTTATTTCATATTTTTATTTGCTTTGTTTTGAGCAACATGTGCTATTAATTTCAAAAGCAAAAAAAATAAAAAATAAAAAATCTGAATGAAAAACATGCATACATATGAATATATAGATGTGTGGGAGATATAAAATGCTTCTTGTACTTGGTTACTTACGAGACAGCTCTAGAAAGATTATCATATCTATTTATGAAAAAGCATACTGTAACTATAGACATACATTTTAGGAAGCACTATTACATGCGGCTGATTCGGGTAAAATTAGGGATAAAGACATACCCATTTTTTTTTCACTCGGGTTCGTCTGGGTATGTAGCACCGCAAATTGTTAATTCTCCTTAGTAGGATTCTTGTGTCAGAGAGCGCCGCCATTCTGTCGTGCGACGGATTAATATTCCGGACTCTCCTCAATCCCCGGAAAACATGTTCCTCACGTTTTGCACCGGTGGGCGGGCTTCGTGTCAAACCCGTAGCAGCGGTTGGATGAAGGTCATTTCAGGAAGACGATGTAGACGAATAGAAACAGTCATCCGGGTCACTGTTCAGCCGTTTCCTACGTGTGACCTTAAACGTCCTCCGACCGGAGCGTTTGCTTTGGTACCGCATTCTCTCACGTTTTTCCTCATTCTTTGTGAACTTTCGGACTGTAATCATGGTCTTCGAGATGAAAATGATCACGTACGGTGAACCCGATGACGAGGTAATGGCAGTTTTATAACGCTGCCGCATCGTTGAGTTTATGTGTGTGTTTAACTAAAGTTACACAACTCTGCGCTACTGAAGAGGCAAACGCCTGTTCCGATACCAGCGTCCCGTCCCCGTTTAGTGTCCGCTCTCCCTGGACAAACGTTGCCAAGGGAAATTTAATATGTAATGCCCAATGTTGTGTGATCAAAATTCGTTTGAGCCACATTCGTATAGTTAAGATTGAGATTGTGTCAGGGCATCCATTGTTGACAACATTTAGCAGGGTACTGATACAGCAAATGCTCAATGTACACATCATTGAAAGGCCCTGTCAGCCACAATGAAATCCAGTATGCTGTACGAATTTATTAAAGTAGTGCACACTAGAGGTTGTATAACAGGGGTTATATAATGGCATGGGATTTGATCGGAGGTCACGTGCGTTTGAATCCATAGATAATGAATGGTTGCTTATGTAGCTTATGTTGTCACCGAACAGGAGGAGCAGGCACCGGAGGAGGAGGAAGAAGAAGAGGAGGAGGAAGAAGACATGGTGGTAAGTTATTGTACAGATTGCAAATGCACCACTATATATGGAGTGTCTTTAGTTTGTTGTCCTGGAAACCCACTTGTTATTCACTTCAAAGAACATAGATAAAGCCTCTCAAAATATTAGTTGACCATCCAAGAATCAAAATGGGAATCTGCCTCATAAGCAAAGTTATACTTATAAAGGATTTGGAATAGGGTGGCTAAGTGGTTTGTGAAGTCATCCTTTAACCAGAGGTCAGAGTTCAATTCAAAACATGGCTGTACTAGTTAATTATCCTTAAATTCCCCTAAGTAGAGTAGTATCACTGCACTTTGTAGCTAACCCTATAATGTATATTGTGTTTCAGAGCACATATGTATACAATATCCAAATGCAATGTGTTTAAAATGTGTACATTTCAAAATATTGTATGAGTAAGAAACCTAAACTACTAAAAGACTAGGCTGCTGAATAGCCTACTAATAGCTGTATTGAAGTAAAAGAGCAAGTACACTTAATGTGCTGTTTCTGGTACGCTGTTACTGTTTTAAATATTTAATTCTTTGCCAACGTATGGACCATCACTATGATGGACAGTTAATGATGCATGCCACCCATATACAGCCTTTTACAAGAGTATTGTGACAAGTACTGCAAGATTAGTTTTCCTTGAGCAGGATGCTTAGTATTTTGCTACTTGGAACATTAACATAATGAATTGCTGACAAAGTAGGTGTGGGAATGTTTTATAAAACAGTAACTTTTAAAAAAGTTTACCTTAATAAAGAGTAACCCTAACAATGCATGCCACATCTTTAAATGATGACCCTGAAAATTTTGGGCTCCAAATTGTAGACACTTTTTGCTTTAGACTGAGAAGTTATGTTAGGTATCGCAAGCAGTAGACAAATTAATGATACATTTTGATGCTAACCAACTCCTGTGGTTAGCACCGTTGCCTCACAGCAAGAAGGTCCTGGGTTCGAACCCCTGGCCATCCCAGGTCCTTTCTCTGTGGAATTTGCATGTTCTCCCCATGTCTACATTGGTTTCCTCCGGGTGCTCCGGTTTCCTCCCACCATCAAAAAGTCGTCCATGTTAGGGTTAATACTCCTGTCTGTGCCCCTGACCAAGGCAATGGAAAGATGAACTGGAGCTGGTCTCCAGGCGCTGCAGCTGCCCACTGCTCCTATATGATAGGATGGGTTAAATGCAGAGAACAAATTCGTTGTAAGAATACAATTCGTTGTAAGAACACAATGACAAAATAAAGTGGCTTTCTTCTTCTTTCTTTTGACAGTAACCTAATTAGGTCAGGTGTTAAACATGAATGCTTGTTGGCACCATTCCCATTATTGATATTTGATAGAAAAGCCCTATCATCATTCAGCTAATTATTTTCCAACACTAAAAATGAGTCATCTTATCTATATGGATTTTCTTCCTTATTGAAAGCTGCTCTCTGTATAACTCACAGGACCCTCTAGAAACGATTCGAGTCAAATGTGAACAGACAGAACACTGTGTTCACTACAAGGAGCGTCTGGAGATCTGTGAAGCTCGGGTTAACTCCAGATCCCACACGGAGGAGGACTGCACAGAAGAACTCTTCGATTTTCTGCATGCACGGGACCATTGTGTAAGTGTGCGTGTCTTTATGCCCGTCTTTCTCTCACTTTCTTACGTGTAAAGAAAGTGAGAGAAAGATGGTGCCTTAGTGAGTTTCTCTCCTCATCCCTTTTTTGAAAAATAAGTTCTCGTCTTTGTGGCAAATAATACAAATTGTGTAATTTTATTTTTACAGGTAGCACACAAGCTTTTCCACAATGTGAAGTGAAGTTCCTTCCTCTCTACTGTCATTCACAGCTGAGTATTGCAGTTGTGTCTATTTAAATGCTAGAAATGTACAATATATTAGCAGGAAAAGGTCTGTTATTGTGCATTATTGTGAATAAATTACAACTTCATTTTGTATTTAGGTGCCCTAGACTACATACTAGCCCTTTTGCTGTATACAGTGGCATATGTGATGTTATCAAAAGCAAATATGTTGTGGGGCATAGATGGGTGATGGATGGCTGTGAGTGATAGATGGATCCAAGTTGTAAAGAAATATTCAGAAGGACTCAAGACTGTAATTCACCAGATAATCAAATATGCCATGACCAGCACCCTGCTGTTTTGTCATTTGTGATTATGCAACAAGCATTGTTAGGTTTTGTTTTTCAGAATTGGCAAAGCTTTTTAGTTGAATCCCCTCAAATGATTGTCTATTCAGAAATGGTTGCCCTTGCATATGGTCTACTCAGGATTTTCTGTATTAAAACACCTACAGCACTGTGAGGCTGTCATGTCTTGTGTAGTCATATTTCCTGTGTGTGCATGACCTCACTTTAACCTGTTTGAGTGTGAGAACTAAAGCGATAATTGGTCATTCTGAAAACAGCTTAAAAAATGCTCGTCATTTGGGGACCTTTCAGAAAAAGTCTTACAACCCACTTTTGGTTATGTCCCACCGTCACAAACACTGCCAGTAGATCAAACAGTGGACATTAAGCTCATGGAAAGTCAGAGCTGGATTGAAATCTAACTGAATACTGCTTAAATTAACTCAGCCTGCTGGCTGTAGCCAGGGAAAATGAAAATGTAAAGTTTGCATTAATCGCAGCATGTTGGATGATTTTATTTTCAAGAGTATAAAACAAAATCGAGTACAGTCAAAGGTGGGAAGTCGGGCTCGTCAGAACAGTTTTTAACTTGAGTCCATTCAAAGTTTACTTCCTTGAGCTGATGGATATGACCTGATTGAAGGGCTCTGCTTAGGAGGGCTTGATGGCACCAGAATACACACAAAGTGCTAAAAATTTTATTTGCATCAAAAAAGATCCAAAAGATAAAACAAATGTAAAATACAAATAATGAACAGGTGGTGGCAGTGAAGTCTCATAGTCTCAAGAATGTTCATGGAAAATAGTGCCGAAGAGATATCTATAGTGTAATTACAATGATCCTGGAAGCTAGTTGTCAAAAATTTGAGATAATAGAAAATTATTCTGTTGATGAAATTATTACATACTTATGAACATTATCGCTCTAAGGATTGTAAGGAAACCTTATCACCATAGGTTTTCTTTGTTGTTTTTACCCCCCCAAAAAAAGATGCTGGCGACCCTGTGTATGTTTATATACAAAAATTACAATGATTAGGGGAGCTAAACACATTTTTGAGATGAAATAGAAAATGCATCATTACACTGAATGAAATTTCCACACACTCATGCACATAGTGCACATTATCACTGTGGGGATCGTAAGAAGCGCTTTGAGTGGCTGTTGCAGCTAGAAAAGCTGTCTATAAATGCAATCCATCCAACCAACACTCATCACCAAAGGTTTTCTTTGATGTTTTTGCCAACAAACTCATCCATGGATGCCTAGAGAGTGGTAAAGAGAGAACATATGAGGTTGTGACTAGATGAGACTGAGGGCAGTGTATTGTTGAAATAACTTAAAAGAACCAAATATTGTACTGCCATATATCTTGATGGCCAAATAATTAATGAAAGTGATTTCTTAGAATTTTTTTCCCCATGGAGGACTATTTCTGGGATTTCCAAACAGGAATTGTCAAGTCTGTTGCATCTGTTTTTAACAAGTGGTGCTAAAATTGTCCATTAAATTTGCTCCCTTGATCAGCTTTAGATTTTTCCCCTATCGTGCCTGAGACCCATACTTGCCTGCATGAGTAGCCTCTCTTTCCTCAGTTTCCTATAAAACAGAAGAACATCTGGGTCAGCCCGCACCACACGAGGGTCAAAGTCCATGACCCTTAGCCCCTCCAGACTTCTCGCTCTGGACAAGGCCACGTATGCCTGGCCACACTCAAAGACACGTGCAAGGGATATCTCCACACAGTCCAGTGTCATTCCCTATAAAAAAAAAAGTGGCACAGAGAGACACTTAAATCATTCACAGTAAGGGATGGGATAGACAATATTGGCAGTCAGATATCTGGACAACCAAGGAGCTACTAGTACTCTAACTCTGAAGCAGCCAGCATGTATTAATTTATGGTCTGCAACCTTTTGTATCAGATGTCAAAAGCAAAGAACTCTTGTTTTCAAATTGAATGCCCACTATATCAAAAAGCATTTCCCTAATTCCCACTCTTCAAAACGCCCAACAAACTATTTGTTCACACTGATAATAAGCAAAAACAGGTAACCTATAGCAAAGATTTTAACCTTTTTAAGATACACTTTTTGCATAAAGTAGATCATTAATTTAGCTACAACCTGTCTGTTAGGATCCAATTCAAGATACAGGTTTGTATTCTAAATAATTTCTAATCTTTTTTGTATTAAAATGCACCCTTATTAAAAAGAACAGACATTAGTGAAGATGACACCCTGCCCATTTGTTCTTCTGCTGCAAATTGCACACAGGCTGACATTTTGGTCTTGACCAATGAACTTAATTACCCAGAGGGCCCAGTGTCTCCATCCAATTGATTTCAGGAACTAATTTGTAGAGGCTGCTGAAAGAAAATTAGATCTGCTGGCAAGATAGCCGAGTGATGACACCGGAAGCCAACACTACGAAGCAGGATTTGGGGTTAGCGAGGTCACTTCAGGTTTAACCCTGGGTTTTCAGTGTCACGACGGTGGTTCCCTTTTTACCGAGGTATACATTGCCATGGTAACTCATGCTGCACACCTGCCCCAGAGCAGGTCATGTACTAGATAACAGACCAGCACGTATTAAAAAAAAAGAAAAAAGCACTGCCTACTGACCAATCAGTTCTCTTGGAAAATTACGTCACAATTCCTAGATGATCCTGTGGACCTCGGTACGCGAATAGTGAAAGAATAATGAAATATATAGATTCTCAGTTCTCCCTCATCCCCCCTATTGGCTGCAAGCAATTTCAAAGCCATTTCATGTGCATACCGATATCATCCTAAAACGGAGACTGATTAAAGCACTAAAGCCTTGTACTTGTTGACCTTATAAGACTTGCAAGTATGCCTACGTTGGTTTTAATTATGTTTTTATATTTGTTCTGTTTGCTCCCAACACCGTTTAACGCTGCCGGGGTTGCAACTGAAAGAATAAGACTAAAACTGTCTTACACGCCATAAGAATAAATCTAAGCAACAAGTTGATTTAATGGAATACACGGTGATATTGATAAGCCTATTAATTTACGCATTAATAATTTTGTCTGATTTCCTTCCTGCGTTTGTCAGCAGCAAATGTGTTGCTTTTAGCCTGGATTATATTTTTAACTTCTTCATATTGCTCATCTTGTGTAAAATATGCGGCTCTGGTAGACTTGTCCATGCTCGTGATTGGTCATATGGTGCAAACACCGCCCCTTTTACATGCACACGCTCATAACTAGATTAGAAAGCCCAGGGTTGATTTAACACTGTCGTGACACCGCCTATCTGTGATTGCTAATGAAAAGATATCCTGGGGTATGTTGAACTTGATTCATAGTATAGGCCTCATGTTTAAGCACGGCTGAGTCTATATTTACCAGGTCTCTCAGGTTACCAGAGCTCCGTGACCACTTCCGTTATTAAGACGTGAAACCCCAAACTGGAGCTCAGCAGCACACGAGCAGCTGGGAGCAATCTGTGTTCACATTTAACCCAGATATCAACATCATCTTTGTATGGTATATGGTGCAGGAGTGTGTGAAATTCTGATGGATGTTCTCTCTCATGAAAAACCTTGGAGAAGCAGCAGTAAAATAGGATGCCTTTTGGGTTTTTTCCCCATCATTTTGTCCTTTATTGTGTGAGAACAGGAAAACGGGAAAGCTGTTTAGCTTCTACAAAGCCACTCAAAACTCAAAAATGTCCCATTTCTTCCTACTAATCTGTAGCTGCTAGCGTCTGCAACTCAGTCATATTTTGCTTCAAGAGATCCCTTTTTATGTTTCCATCCAAATGATACGCAAACATTCATCGGATATTTGAAAACTAACAAAAGAAAGTATGAGACTGTTCTCATGGTGTTACACGGTCTGCTTATGTGTTGGGCAAGGCAAAGGTACTTCATCAAAATACAGTTGACAATAGCTGTGCAGCAACAGCTACTATAACAGTCACTAATACCAAGGAAAAAGGAGTTTCAAAACCTGCTTGCCAACGGAGGAGTTGTCATTGTTAAGTAAGCTGTACCCGATTGTATTCCATGCTGCCCAAAAATGATAATGGGGAAATGCATTATTCTAAAGACTGAAACAATGGATATTGACTTTTATCTATGTCATCTTTTATCCCTAAATTCTGTTTCATTACCCTTCATTACACCATCTCTTCAACGAAACCAATCATTTCCACCTTAAGCAAGTGTAAACTTTTTGCAATATTTGGGATCTTTCATATAAACTTGATATGTTCATTCAGATTTTATTCACAACTTAATCACAAAAAACCCAGAATGATGGAAACAGCTCGTTTCTCTAAAGTTTTTAAATGACCAACACTCCCTCATCGTTACCACGTAACAGATGCAGTTAAGCTAACACCGACCCCGTCTGCTCTGCCTGGTGAGGTGGACCCATCTCCAGAGAAACTGTCTTCATTTGAAATACCAAGTAGCATAATTCAATCTAGTAATCTTCACAGAGGCCTATGTCCCGTTTCCAGTAGCAGAGCCTCCAGTGTTAGTCTAAGCTGTGGGGGGATGTATGGCTGGTACAGCCAACATGAGAGGAAGGTCATGGAGAGATCAGAGGTCTCAGTGTGGGCCAGCTCATGGAGGATGGTCTTCTTTACACTCAGTTCCTGGCTGTAGGCATCAAACAGAAAACGGGAGACCTCCACAAAGTGTGCTGTGGGCCAGCTGTGAAATAGAGGAACTTGTCTGCCTTCAGCTCCAAACTGAAACAACTCCAGATCAATGATACCCCTCTGCGATGTCAGCAGCTGCTCCATCTTAGCCACGATACCTGTCATTTTGTCCACAACATACTGCAGCTTGGTGCATTCTTCCTGCAGTTGTCTGCACTGAGCAGGAGATCTTCCTCTACTGAGACAGGAGTTATGTTCTCCCACCACAACCTCCTGCTCCTGGGAATCTTTCAGTCTGAGGTTGACAATCTTGTTGGCGACACCGGAGCCTTCATCATTCAGCTGCTCCCATCTCATTATTAGGTTGTGCCAATCAGCTGCATTGTCTTTAATTTTCCTGGCGCTTCCTGTCACAGCAGACATTTTCCTACTTCCTTCCATTGCTACTTGGACGTTACAACCACGTTCTGTCACCCAGTCTGTGCGTCATTACATTAATTAATGGACTCTGTCATTAACGATAAGGCTAACAATTAAAAGTCGAGCAGTTTGTCCTCTAAACGTCTTCTCTTCTGTCGCTCCGAAGCAAACTTCCACTTTTTTCTTCGTCGCTGTGAAACGGTGTATTACTGCAGTTTCCACTGCTACTTGGCCTTTACAACCACATTATTTCAGAGTCTGTGCGTCATTATATTAAATAATGTACGCCGTCATTATTAATAATGCTAAAACATTTGAAGTCACGCCGTTTCTTCTCTAAACGTGTTCACCTCTGTCGCTCCGAAACAAACTTCCGCCTTTTTTTTCTTCGTCGCTATGAAACGGCGTATTACTGCCGTTTCCGTGCAGCAGCGCCTCCCGTTGTTCATTTTCGCAGTTAAATGTAGGCGTAACCCACCAAATTCAGCATATACGATAACCTGGCTGCGTAAGCGTAATAGGATGCATTTTGAATAGCTCTTTATAAGCCAACACGAGGAGCTGTTGTTTTATTTTGCAAGAAATGTGGTAACTATTATTCTGATATCCAAAATAAAATCCGTTGAAACCACATTCAAAAATGATAGAATAATACCAATTTTTCTTTCACCCGCTGATTTTGGATAAAAGGGTAGTAATGCAACAATAATCTTTCTGAAAAGCCACCTGAGAACCCAGTCAGATACCGCATTCAGCACTGCAGCAATTTTGTTAACGTTCAAACTCTGGAGGGAGGATGAATCACCATGAAAGACAGAAAGGTAAAATGTTTGTTGGCCAATTAAATCACAAAGCTGATTCGTCCCATGATTCAGGAGAACAATCTAGTACCTACACCAACCTCACTCTCTGAGTGACTAATGGCAATCTTTGAACTGGGACTTCAAAGAGGACGATTCATGGTCAGGTCATCATAGTTATTGCTTTTAGTCTAGCACCAGCAGTAGCAGAGGACACTTAAGTGTCTCATTTGGTATAAAACCCATTTGAGATCAATCAACCAATCTACTACTACTACTACTTTCAGTTGCTCCTGTTAGGGGTTGCCACAGTGGATCATCCATTTCCATTTCTTCTTGTCCTCTGCATCTTCCTGTCACACCAGCCACCTGAATGTCCTCCCTCACCACATCCATAAACTTCCTCTTTAGCCTTCCTCTTTTCCTCTTCCCTGGCAGCTCCATATTCAGCATCCTTCTCCCAATATACACAGCATCTCTCCTCCACACATGTCCAAGCCATCTCAATCTTGCCTCTCTTGCTTTGTCTCCAAACTGTCCAACCTAAGCGGTCCCTCTAATATAACCATTCCTAATCCTGTCCTTCATCACTCCCAATGAAAATCTTAGCATCTTCAACTCTGCCACCTCCAGCTCTGCCTCCTGTCTTTTCGTCAGTGTCACTGTCTCCAAACCATATAACATAGTAGCTGGTCTCATGACCATCTTGCAAACCTTCCCTTTAACTTTTGCTAGGACCCCTCTGTCGCAAATCACTCCCGGCACTCTTCTCCATCCATTCCACCTTGCCTGCACGCTCTTCTTCACCTCTCTTCTGCACTCCCCGTTACTTTGGACAGTTGACCCTAAGTATTTAAACTCAAACACCTTCTTCACCTCTACTCCTTGCATCCTCACCATTCCACTGTCCTCTCTCTCATTCACGCATAGGTATTCCATCTTGCTCCTACTGACTTTCATTCCTCTTCTTTCCAGTGCATACCTCCACCTCTCCAGGCTCTCCTCAACCTGCACCCTACTCTCGCTACAGATCAAAATGTCATCCACAAATGCCATAGTCCACGGAGACTCCTGCCTGATCTCATCCGTCAACCTGTCCATCACCATTGCAAACAAGAAAGGGATCAGAGCCGATCCTTGATGTAATCCCACCTCCACCCTGTAACCCATCTGTCATTCCAACTGCACACCTCACCACTGTCACACTTCCCTCATACATACCCTGCACCACTCCTACATACTTCTCTGCAACTCCCGACTTCCTCATACAATACCATAACTCCTCTTTTGGCACCCTGTTATATGCTTTCTCTAAATCCACAAAGACACAATGTAACTCCTTCTGGCCTTCTCTATACTTCTCAATCAACATTCTCAAAGCAAACATCATATCTGTAGTGCTCTTTCATGGCATGAAACCACACTGCTGCTCGCTAATCATCACCTCTCCTCTTAAATTACCTTCTATTACTCTTTCCCATATCGTCGCTGCATGACGATATGGGATACGATCCCATAAACCAATAAAACCATAAAAAAGTGAAATGAGTATGGGCACATACTCACTGGGTGACAAATTAAAGGCTTGGGTTCATTTGTCCCCTTAAGAGGGAAGGGTCATTGCAAGTCAATACAAGGTTATTCTGAGTGATCACCTTTATCATGTGATGAAATATTTCTATCCTGATGGGAGTGGTCTCTTCCAGGATGACAATGCCCCCATCCACAGGACACAAGGAGGGCCACTGAATGGTTTGATGAGGATGAAAATGATGTAAACCATATGCTATGGCCTTCACAGTCACAAGATCTCAACCCAATTGAACAACTATGGGAGATTCTGGACCGACGTGTTAGACAGTGCTCTCCACCATCATCATCATCATCATCAAAACACCAAATGAGGGAGTATCCTTAGTAAGAATGGTGTTCCATCCCTCCAGTAGAGTTCAGAGACTTGTAGAATCTATGACAAGGAGCACTGCAGCTGTTCTGGAGGCTCGTGGTGGCCCAACACCTTACTAAGACACTTCAAGTTGGATTTTTCTTTAATTTGTCATCCATCTTTATGTATTTGCTACATTAAATTTATTGCTTTTATCAATCTTTTATTGAGAGCCTTCTGAGTTTTTCTTTTATCTGCTGGTTTCATAGCCTCACGGTAAAAGACAGGAACAGCCTGAACAATTTTGTTAAAATCTGTTCTAAGCTCACCAGAGTGAAACAAAGAGATCTGAATTATTTTTGCAACCAACAAATCCTCCAGAAAGCAGCAAGTATTTTGGCTTCTTCTGGACATGTTCTAGCAAGTGAATTTTCCCTGTTGCCATCAGGGCGTCGTTATGTTTTACCTGCTTGTAAAACTAACCGTTATTCTAAATCATTCATACCTGATGCAACTCGATTATTAAATGCTCCATAGTGTTTTTTTATCAGATTGTTTTATTGTCTTTATCAAGTTTATCTTATTGTCTTTCTTATTGTGTACTTTTACAGATTTTATTCCACATTTAGCTCCCTGGGGTGTTATTATTTATTGCTTGTGTTGTTTGTTCGTTTGTATGTTACTGTGTTTTGTGTTCACAAGCTTCTCCAAACAAATTGCCCCTAGCGGGATTAATAAAGTTGTTTGCATTGTATTGTATCTGTTGTGTAGTAGAAGCCTTGCTCACCTGACTCTTGTGGATGGAAATTGCCCAGGCCAGTTTGAGTGGCAGCTGCTGCCGGCTCAAATAGAGCCCACCTTCGGCCTTAAACATCCAGCGCTCCGGCTTCAGCACCTCTGTGACCCCGCACAGGAAACGCACACGTGGCAGCACTGAGGAGAGAATACAACAGGTGGAATGAGTCACAGTGTGAGTGTAGAAGCATAATGTTATTGATTAATTAGTAAAAGAAAGTCAAATTTATCTCGTAACTAAAGCTATATACTAAACTACAGATGAGTGATGTTCTATGAATTTTGGTGATGATCGTTTAAGAGTACATTCTATAGCAACCAAATATTGACCTTGTTTGCCGAGCTCAAAGTCCACCACAACTCCTCGCGCTCCATTGACCAGGCCCCGCTGAACATCAAGGTTCTTTGTAAGCATTACCTTGGAGCACAACCACACCAACACATTTATTCACTTAACTACCTATTACCTAGAATTTCGTTGATCATTAATGATCACATAGGTAATATTGTGCAGAACTGCATAGGGTGTAGACAGGGTACAGATTCTCCATTATTCCCACAACACAGTTGTGGTGATGTTGTACACTGAAAAAGGAAAAGTTACATATGGAAAGAATAATTTCCCCAATGGGTGTAGATCATGAACAGGTTCAATTGTGTACTGGTACAGAGTACGGTCCCAACCTTGACAGAATTAAATATGCATCTCAATACACACCTGTGTTCCAACTTTGAGGTGTAGTACTCTGCTGACTGGGCTTTGAGCATCTATAGTTTTTACCAGGGCTGGGTCACTGTCCACTGCCTCAAACACATGCATTGATCCTAGAGGAAAGGGAGACATTTTATAATATCCATACCCAGATACACTCAGGTGTGTATGTGTGTGTATGTTATACAAAGATTATGGTAAATGAAGACATGCAAATAACTCAAGAAAGAATAGTTTAGTATGTATATCTTAAGGGAAAGATGTAACTCACCTCACATGTTCCCTTACCCTGTACAGGGAAGTAGATAAGACTGCAGGTGTTTAGAATGCAGAATGCATTGGAAATTTGTTCTTCAATGAATTATTTCCATGTCTTCATTTACAATAATCTTTACTAATAGCCAGTGATGGAGATTAATGAAAATGGAAGCAATCTCATTTGACCAGCATCCCTCCCTTAAAATAAATTCGGGTACCTTTTACATGAGCCAATGTCCCAGCAAAAGAAAATGAATTAATAAATAAATAAATGTGTGTGGTCTTTTTAAACAGGTGAATAACTTTAAAACAGAGTGTATGCTTCATTTGACCATTCCTTTCCAATAGTTTTGCGAAATCAGTTTTGGGTTGAAAAAATATCTTGTAAAAGAAAAAAAAAGAAAAAAGACAAGGGGGAAAAAAGAAAAGAAAAATAACATGCCAGTTCTTTGTCAAACAGCTACTACAAGGAGCAAAAAATAACTGAAATCACAGTGGGGAATAAGAGATAATAGGATCTGACATCGTTCCAGTCTGGACTTGACAACAACTTTCCAAGACAAAACAAACAAACTAAAACACATGCTCATAAGGATGCATGTGACTCAACCCCAATAATGATGAAGCAACGAAATTTCCCCTTGCCTGGAGTCAGTTCTACACCTGGTGAAAGGGCTGAAAGCATACAAAAAATATGTTCACCAAACTAAGAAGAAATAAATGAAAGAAACCACAACGGCAAGATTCAAACCTGGCAACTGTTTCAGTTTGTTCTCATTTGTGAGCTCAACATCATCCTTGTGTGTGCACAGTCTGGTTGCTAAGATACCGTCCCTCTCAACCCTGTGATAGGCGCTTTCAGTCAGCTTAGCAGTGACCTCCTCCGTGACTCTGAAAGGCATCGATTGAGATTCAAACTTTACTTAACAAGTGTGGTTATAAAGCAGCACAGTGGCAACGTTGGGTGGAATCAGATCGACTGCTGATAGTGACTGGCACCTGCCTGTGATTGCTCAAAAAAAGCACAGAAGACCTGGGGAAAGTTAATAGATTCTGCGTACACATCATGCATATTTCTAAAATGGGAAAACAAATTTGTTGTCGTTTTTTTTTTAAATCCAACGTGCACCATAGTCACATGGATGTAGGGCAATATACTGTATAAATGTAAGCTGCGAGAGCTCTTGTAATTTAAACAGTGGGGAGTTCAGTTCACCTGCCCACCCTCACTGCTTGCAGGAGGGAGATGAAGGACTGGTCTGTCTGACGTCGTATGTCCATCAGCTCCATGTTAACCTGGATGACCTTACGCCAGCTCCTGGCCTGTGATGGGTCAAAGAAAAGATGTCCAAACTTGCCATTTTCAGTCTTGTAAGGACAGATCATAGTTGGGATTGAGCAGAGATTTTAGCACCCTATGCCAATTTATAGAAAGCTTAAGAACAACCAAGACGGTCATTATGACCGTTTTGGATTTTCAAAGTTTAATAACTTTGTGAAAAATAAAGATACAGACCTGCCACTCCCTGAATTCTCCTAAAATTGCATATATTTGCATTTAAAATGCGTTTTAGATCAATTGCACACACAAAAAGTTACGATAAGATCTACCTTAAATGACCATGAGTGCTCAAAATTACTACTTAATTTGCGCGTGATCGTGCGCATGTCACTATGCCGTGTTTTGGTCGCACCATTTCCTTCGCGAAGTTCATTGCTCTGTCCTAGAAAAAAAACTAGCAAGCTACAGTGCGGAGAAATAGTCTAAATTTGATTTTTGATTATTGCCAACATGTCTGGTTACAGATGCCGTTACAGATGCACCATGACTACAACCAAGGCGTTGCAGTATTTACAGGCATTGGACAGTGGCCATTTTAAATTGTTTGAAAAATAGTATTAAAAGTTCTTAAAATGTTAATTTTGGGGTCAGTGAGTTTCTTAACAGACATACTAAGTAATATGTAATGCATTAATATCTCAATTGGGTATTTATATTGACAGAATATATAGTTTAAAAACCGTGCGGTCCTTTTGACCGCCCATTCGTTCTAGTAGTTTTTATGTTCTGGTCGTTGTTTGGGACTGTTTCAATGGTTATTTTCAGTTCTTTTTTTACATTTCACGTTTCATAGGCCTTGTTACATTTGTTAGATTAGCAATATGTGTTTTCCGTTTTGTTTTTTTCAGGTAATATTTTCACTTTTTCAATTTTGCTATTCAAGTTCGACCATGTCTCTCTGAAGTTTAAATTGCTTAAAAATAGTATTATAGTTGTTAAAATGTTAATTTTGGTGTCCGTCATTTCCCAACAGACATATTAACATATACAATGCATTAATATCTCAATTGAGTATTTATCTTGACAGAATATGGAGTTTAAAAACCTGCCATCATTTTGACCGCCTATGGTAATTTTAGGTAGGAGTGGACAGCAGGTTGGAAGACAACAGACTCTTCATGCAAAGGAGTTTTTTGTTTTGTTAAATATGTTTCAGTATGTCTAGGCATATATATTTGCCCACTCTACCAACCTGATCACTTGTGCCACATAGTACAACCACACCAGTGAAGTAAAGATACCAGAAATGCTTGACTTCAAGAGGGTCTGACCTGGAAGCAGAAGCGGGCTTTTTCCTTTCCCTTGGAGACAGGGGGCAGCTGCAGGAAGTCCCCACATACTATTAGCTGGATGCCCCCAAAAGGCTCTGTAGATCTTCTTACTGACCTGGAACAGAATCAAACATCAAAAGAATGCTAGTGAAGGTGCATATAATGATCAAATGTTCCTGCTAAATTTCTTTATTGATTAAGAATGAATAATAACGTTTAACTGTGCATGTGTGTTGACATTTTCCAAGCGAAGACTTGGGAAACTTTTTGTTAAGTATCAAAGATGTGGGACAAATCCCTTGACAGTCAATGTGCTGTAAAGGAATGGGTTCATCATGTATCTTAATAATACATATTATCTGGGACACAAGTTTTCTGTTTAAGAGTTGAAATATATAACTATCTAATCTACAACAGCTGGAATACGGTGATAATAATTGGGATACTAGAGGGCATGTCAGTATCTTATCCTATTTACTGTGCCCTCTCTATGACTTGACATTCTGTGAAATCATGTATAAAATTATTTGAAAATGCATAAAACGACATTATCAAAAATTAGTTTGATGAAAATATGAATAGCTATATGGCACGCATGGTCTCGAGTTGCCATCATGTGTTGTTTATGACCTAAGTTGATAGCTTTTAAAACTCACTTTTAGTTATACAAGGAATACTAACTGTAATAAACATAACTGAAACTGAATGACCTTAGGAAACAGATCCCTGCCTGTCTTTAGGATTGCTATGGGCTGGGTTGACCTTCCAAAACAGAGAAGCAAACCCCACCCACTTGTATGCTACTTTTTTAACAACAAGTTTAAAAGTTGCACAGCTGGAATACGGTTTGAAGGGAAACCCTGCTATAAAGCTAATCTCACCTGGCTATAGACTCTAGCTTGTCGAAGAACTGGGCCTCCACCATGGAGATCTCATCAATGATGAGGTGGTGACAGCTGATCCAATGCTGCCGCACTCCTGGCCTCTGAGCCAACTCTATGCATTGCTCTAAGGGGGCAGAACCAGAGCCAATACCTAGACCAAGAGAGAATGTGGAGGTTGAAAAAAAAGAAGGGCAGAAAGGTGCCATAAGGGAACCAAAATAACCAATCAAAAACACATGCTGTTCTCTGATCATAATCATAAGACACACACACACAATCTTATTGCTGCTCCCTAAAGTGAGACACACACACACACACACACACACACACACACACACACACACACACACACACACACACACACACACACACACACACACACACACACACACACACACACACACAAAATCATATTGCACCGCCTCTCAATATTACTTCAGGGACCCAACAGCTGACTTATTCACCAGAGAGAAGTTTTCACTTAGCATAGTCAGACAAACCTAGATGCCACTAATTACATGTTTGGACTATGCTCCAACATATTCATGTCTCTTCTTGTCAGAGTCAAGTCAATTTTATCTGTATAGCCCAATACCACAAATTACAAATTTGCCTCAGGGGGCTTTACAGCAACTCAACATACCGTCCTTAGACCCTCGCGTTGGAACAATATAACTGACCTGCAAAGCTGTGTAATGTCGTTCCTCCAATGTGACATGCGGCAACTCCTGTGCTGGCTGTGGCATAAGTGCTCTTTGGGGGAAGAGATCCCACAATTCTCTTCAACAAAAAAGACTTCCCTGTACCTGGTGAAAAACAAGCCATTTAGGCGTTAGTATTTTATCAAACGATTTTCAAGAAACAAGACACTTATGTGTTCAGAAGCACTTTGAATTGGTAAAATTGTACAATTACAATAAAACAGCTCAGTTGATGTTAGGTTTTGGCTCATATGAATGAAGAAAAGCATATTTCTTGTTACCAGTTACAGCGATTTTATCTACTGACTCAGAAACTGGATGTTCCGCATATTAAATATGGAACTGAGTCTCCAATCATTGGGGCCTCGCAAGCATTTTATAAAAACTTATAAATACTTATAACAATCTGGCCTCACAAGAGCCTGCTAACTTGTCAAATGAAGCAAAGCACACATAAAAATGATCTAATAAAGGCTGCTATGTGTTGTGCAAAGCCTCTCTCTTTTTTAAACATTTCATACCTGCACTTCCTGTGAAGAATACGTTTTTCCCGCTCAACACAGCACTGAGGACAGCGGCCTGTTCTTTGTTCAGCTTGCATGCTTTTGGCAGGGTTAGGACACGCTTCTTGATTGGGTTGGCCCTCACCTACAAATGACCAGATAAAGATAAAGCCTTTTGTCTCTTTCAATCTAAGGAAAAGGAAAACACTTTTTTTTTGGTCCCCCTTTTTCTCCCCAGTTGTATCCAGCCAATTACCTCACTCTTCCGAGCCATCCCAGTCACTGCTCTACCCCCTCTGCCGATCTGGGGAGGGCTGCAGACTACCACATGCCTTCTCTTATACATGTGGAGTCGCCAGCCACTTCTTTTCACCTGACAGTGAGGAGTTTTGCCAGGGGGATGTAGCACGAGGGAGGATCATGCTATTCCCCCCAGTCTCCCCCCCCCCCAACAGGTGCCCCGACCAACCAGAGGAGGCGCTAGGGCAGTGACCAGGACAAATACCCACATCCGGCTTCCAACCCGCAGACACAGCCAATTGTGTCTGTAGAGATGCCCAACCAAGCTGGAGGCAACACGGGGATTCGAACGGCAATCCCCATGTTGGTAGGCAACGGAATAGACCGCCACGCCACCCAGACACCATAGGAACCCACTTTTAAGAGAAAATGCATACACATGATGTAATGTCAACAAAAAGGATTCAGGCTATTTAGGTAGAGGCCATACAGCAAGTATGTGTGTGTGTGTGTGTGTGTGTGTGTATGTGTTAAAAACTCACAGGGCTAAATTCACAATCAGTCCTTGATCTTTTGACCTGTTGTCCTGTTCCTGCCATCTTATTGGTCTGATCTGTCAGTCCTTTGGAGGGCAATTTAATTCTAAGCTCATTTGCCTTCTGAACATCCTTCTGCTGCAAGGGGCTGATTGTCTCAAAGCTGCGGGGCAGACAAGCCTTGAGCTTCTCCCTATCACTCATGGGTTTACTTGTCTGCCAAACCTGGTGCTTGATGCTCAGGGTTTTCAGGAAGATGTTCAGTTGATCAGGAGGGCTGTTTGAGATTAGCACCTGGATATTGTCTGGGAGCAGTTTGACTGTGCACTTCCCATCTTTGGCAAACTTGGTAAAAAGTTTGAACTCTTTCAGCGTGTAATTTTGAGGTACTTTCCCATCGTGGACCTGAAGAATTAATTCCTGGAACTCATTTCGTCCAAGGAGGACAGAGGCTTTCCGGATGACCAGGCGTTTGATGGCCTGGCCAGCTGCATTCAGGTGCTCCACTGCCACAGAACACTGCAGCTGTCCACCGTCCTCCCCATGCAACATATTGACAACAGCTGGCCAGGATGAAAGACAATAGTTTAATAAATCGATATGAAATAGCAAAATTAGGACCAAATGATGCCTACATTCAGGGTTGTAGTCAGCCTACTAAATGAGGTGGTAAGTTTTTCGAAAAAGTGGACCTTTTTATTCTGAGCACAGGATGTCTTATATAAGACAGCCTTTGACCAACTATGGCCACGAATACACGGTACTTATTATATCTTTCTAAAACTCGTGATTTAGTGGAAGGATCACCCAGTGATTTATATTTCAGATTTAAAATCATCATATGGTAGTGAGTATGGGCTTATTTTGTTCTTAAGGTAACTGATGCTTGGTTTCTTTGAATACACTTTTTTTCCTTTTATTTTTTCGGAGTAGACCAAACTACTGATCCGACCCCCTTGGTTACACCGATGGAATTTGAAGGCAAGGCTGTGTTTGAGAAATAGTATCAAAGATCACATCAGTACCTGTGGTAGACAGAGTAAACAAATCAAAAATAGACTATAATGATTTCGACTTGATGATACAAAATTGAAGGCTAAAGTTTTTTAAAAAAGCTCGATGATTGAAATAAAAGAGGATAAAATGAGGGCAAAGTCCGACTTACCTTCGATTGTATAAACCGTATGCTATTCCTTGTTTTACACTCTTTCGATGTGGATTTGGTTGTACGCCTTCGGAAACAGAGACAACTTGCCGATTTCAAATTGTCAGCGTGTGCGGGACAAGCCAATAGGTGCTCAAAGTATCTGACCAATCAGAGAAAGGAGATTTAATAATGTCTCCAATGAAAAATAGGTTTCAAACCCACGTGTCAGTACTGGCCAATTACTAAGTTGGACGTCATTCCGCCCTCAAACGAGCGCAATGTTTATTTTTTTCCACACCCACACTCCGGGAAGACCCGCCCCTAACTCTGCCTCTGATTGGCTAACTCTAACTTTAACCAACCTAACCAACGGAGGCAACGCGTACTAGTCAATCAGACGCAGAGTAGGGCGGGTCATCGCGAAATACGGGTGGGAAATAAACAAGGCTCGAGCGCAAGGTCTTCCGGAAATAGTAAAAACCTTTCAATAAGAAAAGGAAATCGTTTGTTAGCCGTGAAATAACACAAATAATTTGTCAGATAATTCTCAGTGGTGGAAACTATACGCTGTAACTGGCAAGCATCTGTCTAAAATTGTCCTATGGCATGTTTTAGTGGTCAGTGGGCTTTTTGTTCACGTAGAAATAAAGACAACAGAGCTGAAAGCAGCGATGTATACGAACATTTCAACACAAAGGAAGTCTAAAGTGTGTAGCGGGCCTTTTGTTTCCTCTTATTTAGACAGCTTTTGATTGCTTTTGAGCAGAGCAAGGATTTTTTTTTTTTACATTTCTCCTCTTAATACAATCTTGTGATAAGTTGTGAAAAATAAATGTATGACCGTGATCAGCGCCACAAACCTATACAAAGAAATAAAAAAGATCATTGAAATGTTTCTCTACAAATGTATCTACAAATGCTGAATATATAGACAGTACCGGAGTAAATGGTATTTATTATTTCGACGTGATTTTTGCTCATGACACAGGTTGATTGTTGCGGATAATAGGGTTTATATTTTAAGAAAGTACTCTCTTGGGATTTGCTGTGAATTGTTTTGCTTCATAATTACGTTTGCTTTATTCATCAGCGTTCTTATTCGTATAACGTGTTCATTCATTCACGCAGTGTACTTTAAACGGACGAGGTTGAACATATCGAAAATAGCCTCCTCCAGAGCAGCTGATTAAATGTCACCCAACAGGAATTCCTTGATTGCTTGGTTTCATATCAGCGTTCTCCGCTGATTCACTCTCAGACCGTCTGACCTATTGCAATATATAACCATTACCGTCGCCCAGGAGGGGGAGAGAGGATGGGATCAAACTGCAACGGGTCGATCTGTATTTATGGAGTACTTTGCTCTCTGGGAACCGAGCGAGAAATCTCTGACGTTGTGATTGTCCGGGTGGGGTCTGTTTGTGCTTGTATTTGTGTGTGTGTGTGTGTGCACATTTGATGGGGGGGGGGCATGGACATATATTGGGACATATATTGTGACCAGTGGGCAGAAGCATTGACAGCCTCAGTATGGGTTTTTAATGAGTCTGGGAAATCACCTCAGCCCTCCACCTCCACCTCCACCCCCACCCCTCACCTCTCCACTCCAACACACAAACAGGCATACGCACTTACCGACAGCCTGGGATAATAAGGAATAATAATTAGGAAAAAAACAAACATTTTAGTGACAAATAAACAACAGAACAGAAATGAAATGATTGCAGGTGCCGTGTCTGAACTAAGAACACTGATGTGTAACCTTTGTGTTAACGCCATAATGCAAAGTTGCATAATGGCGTTAAGAGTATGTCCATGCTGCTGGTTAAACCTGAGTCCTTGGCCTATCCAGCCCCAGCCACATGGGTAAGTTGATGTAGCCGGTATACAAAGAGAGGAAAATAGTGACATTATACTAACAGTCACACTAAATAATGTCAGTCTATCCTCGAGACATGCTTATTCTTTTTCTGATATGTGAAGGTGTCTCTATCTAATATCGGTCCTAGTATTTTGTTAGGAAAGGCAGCATGAACACAAATATGAATGAAAATATCATTTTAAAACCACAATTACAATTGCCAAGTCAAGTAGAACTTTGTTTGTCCCCAGAAGGGCAATTGGTTGGGTAGCAGTAGACAGTAAAAGCACGCAATCATCACAACAACAACAAAACAACAAAAATAAACACACACAGACACAACGTGCTTACATACAACATATAGTAAGACGTAAGTAAGTGGACCGTCCAATAGGACAATGGCCCAAAATATACTGCAAAGGAGACTCAACTTATTCCAGAGAAAGAAAATATAGATGTTGGATTGGTCCAGTCAATCACCTGACTTGAACCAATAGAATATTTGTTGAAGGAACTGAAGATAAAGATTCACCAGCAGGTCTCCCGGAATCTTCAACATTTGATATTGTTTGCTTAGAAGAAGATGGCATGATGGCGCAGTGGTTAGCGCGGTCGCCTCACAGCAAGAAGGTCCTTGGTTCGAGCCCTGGGGTAGTCCAACCTTGGTGGGTCATCCTGGATTGTCCTCTGTGTGGAGTTTGCATGTTCTCCCTGTGTCTGTGTGGGTTTCCTCTGGGGGCTCCGGTTTTCTCTCACAGCCCAAAGACATGTAAGTCAGGTGAATCGGCCATACTAAAATTGTCCCTAGGAATGAATGTGTGTGAGTGTGTGTGCGTGCGCACGTGTGTGTGTGGGCCCTGTGATGGCCTGGTGGCCTGTCCAGGGTGTCTCCCCACCTGTCGCCCAATGACTGCTGGAATAGGCTCCAGCATCCCTGCAACCCTGAGAGCAGGATAAGCAGTTAAGATGATGGATGGATGGATGGATGGATGGATGGATGGATGGATGGATGGATGGATGGATGGATGGATGGATGGATGGATGGATGGATGGATGCTTAGAAGAATGGGCCAAAATGCTCCCTGAACACTGAAAGATTGGTTTCTTTGTACAGGAAATGTCTTGTAGCATGTCATTGCAAAAAAAAAGGCTTTTCCATCAAGTATTAAATACATTTCAGTTAGCATGTACAATACTTTTTTCTTCCTGTCAGTACAATTTAATGCATATAACTTTTTTTTTAATTGAATGGAATGTAATGATTTCTTTGTGGCAACAGGCACGGGCACAAGTCCATGAATACTCGAGTGGCATCCAGCGCTTTACCTGTGCCCCCATCCACTGGGATAGTGGTTGTGTCAGGAAGGGCATCTAACGTAAAATTTTGCCAAATCATTATGCAGATTGACAAGACCATACCGGATCGATCAAGGCCCGGGTTAACAATGGCTGCCATTGGTGCTGTGCCCTCACTGGGTACCAATGGAAACTGTAAAATCCGCTGTGGCGACCCCTGAGAAACAGGGAACAAGCCGAAAGAAGAAAAAAAAGTACGTAATACTAAATTTAAAGCAGGGGTGTCCGGGTAGCGTAGCAGTATATTCCGTTGCCTACTAACACGAGGATTGGTGGTTCGAATCCCTTTGTTACCTCTGGCTTGGTCAGGCATCTCTACAGACACAATTGGCTGTGTCTGTGGGTGGGAAGCCGGATGTGGGTATGTGTCCTGGTCGCTGCACTAGTGCCTCCTCTGGTCAGTCGGATGAGGCGCCTGTTCGGGGGCAGGGAATGACATGATCCTCCCACGCGCTACGTCCTGCTGGCGAACCTCCTCACTGTCAAGGTGGAAAGAGGCGGCTGGTGACTCCACATGTATGGGCGGAGGCATGTGGTAGTCTGCAGCCCTCCCTGGATCGGCAGAGGGAGTGGAGCAGCGACCGCGACAGCACAGAAGAGTGGGGTGATTGGCTGGAAACAATTGGGGAGAAAAAAAAGGGGGGGGATTAAAGCAATGTTTACCAAGCACGGTTGGGTGGTCGAGCTTATATTACCTTTTACTACTGGAGTTGTGAAATGGATGAGGGCATGAAGGAGTTTGGTTTTGGTTAAGACAGACTTTTCTGTCTTATTTATATAATAAGACAGAATTAATAAGACTGCTGCAAACCTTGTATTTATATATATACAAGGTTTGAAGCAGTACTTGTGATACTGCTGCAAACCTTGGTCACCTTTGTAAATGCTTTTTTTTTTTTTTTTAAGATTGAAAGTAATGTCCGGGTGGCGTGGCAGTCTATTCCGTTGCCTACCAACACGAGGATCAGCAGTTCGAATCCCTGTGTTACCTCCGGCTTGGTCGGGCGTCCCTACAAACACCGCTGGCTGTGACTGCAGGTGGGAAGCCAGAGATGGGTATGTGTCCTGGTCACTGCACCAGCACCTCCTCTGGTCGGTCAGGGCGCCTGTTCGGGGGGGGAATAGTGTGATCCTCCCACGCGCTACGTCTCCCTGGCGAAACTCCTCACTGTCAGGTGAAAAGAAGCGGCTGGTGACTCCACATGTATGAGAGGAGGCACGTGGTAGTCTGCAGCCCTCCCTGGATCGGCAGAGGGGGTGGAGCAGTGACCGGGATGGCTCCAAAGAGTGGGGTAATTGGCCGGATAAGATTGGGGGAGAAAAGGAGGGGGGGAGAAAGATTGAGAGTAGTGTTCGTTTGAAACTCCCAAGTCTTAATTTGCTGTTAAAACCACGACCTATGACCCCTACGTTAAATTTTGTTGGTTGTCCAATGTGAAACTTGTATATGGCAATGATGTCAAAGGACCTACAACCAGACACCACTTTGTCCATCAAAATGTAGTTTCATTGATCTGGATGAGGGTGCTGCCAGTCATATGCCATTAAAGTACAAGCACTTTATGCTAAAAAGACCTTCAGCCTCGCAGTATGAAAAAAATCCACCGTACTTTTAAAATGGGATTAGCGGAGGAGGAGAGCACATTTCAAGAAATAAAAAGTTTCCATTGTTGAGTTTACTGACAAAGGTAAAACATTCCCGTAATCAAGCCAGCACACTGTGCGTCAGGCTGTCCTCACCAACGACTGGTTTACATGTCAGGTGTAATAGGACCTAACTGAATGGCCGGAGGGGCTGCAGAGTCTGACGTATTGTATAGGTAAGCTGGAAGGGCTGTACAAAAGACAGATTTATATGTAAACACTGGCCTCTGGCCCAGGATCTAGATAGCCAGGTCTTTAAGTTCTGTCGAGAAACTATGAACACAGAGGACAGAATGACATAACATGGTTTCCTTAACCCATAACATGTGTAATGTTAATGGACAGCCTCTTTCTTTTTACATAAAGAATGATTCAAGAGCAGCAACGGCACTAATGCAAAAATTGAAAGGTACATCTATAATATTTGGCATAAAAGCATTAGGAACTACACGGTGTCCTTTTTAATGGATCTCTTGATTACGGGAATGAGGGAATTTTACTTAAAAAAATTAGCCTCGGTCATTTGTGTCATTTGCGCGCTACATCAGTCTGCATTTGCCATTAAAACAGTGTGTACCGTTTTCCTGGGTTCGCACTGTGTTAACAGTTTCCATTCTGCCCCCGAGGAGTGACATTCTGACTAAGAGGTGGCCATCACAGTGGTGGTTGGGTACATATTCCACCCTCAGCGACCTAAAATGTTAAAGGGGAAATTGTCATGTCCAATAGGATCCTGGTTTAATGAGATCATTAATGAAATACAAATGAGTTACAGGACATAGTTGTTTGTTGTGTGTGTGTGTGTGTGTGTGTGTGTGTGTGTGTGTGTGTGTGTGTGTGTGTGTGGTCTCCAGGTTTCCAAAACAGTAGAGTGGGATTATTTTCATAAATTCTTTTTGAGGTTTAGCATGTTCTTTTTCTCCTGAGCTTATACTGAATTTGTCCGCTCACCCACCACACCACCTATTTAAGCCCTAATACCAGCCCTGACAGCACAGACATGAATTATGGTGGGCGAAGCTGAGAGGCATGTTATTTGCAATCAACATTTAGATCAGAAGTACTCATTTCCATTATTAACACAACTATGGATGCTTATTAATTCTTTAGATTATTTTTTCATTCACTGCTTGTTTTGTATTTAGAATTGAATAACGATATTTATGCAGTCTTTCTTTCTTTCTTTCTTAGTATCCATAGCCCTTCCTTGTGCAGTATCTCCATTGGTGGATGTTGCTGTACAGTAACAGGGTAGGTAATGGAGAGGTGCAGACAGAAACAAAGCCTTTACCAGTTCCCTGTCAAAGTAAAGGACAAGACACCCACACAATTAGAGTTAAAGGAAGACATTTACCCTGGACCAGCTCACATCTCATCAGCCTTTTCAAACAAAGGGATAAAGCCTGGGCCAAATACCACTCATCTAAAGATTATGCTGATTGGGAAACCTACAGATACTTGAGGAATTTATGTGAGATTAAAACAAGGAGTGCGAAATCCAACTACTATAGAGATATCTTTTCTAATGATTCTCACAACCCTAGACAGTTTTGGAATCAACTGAACCGTATTTCAATAAAACTAACAAAAGCTCCATAAACCAGATAAGAATTAATAATGAGGCGTCCAGGTAGCATGGCGGTCTATTCCGTTGCCTACCAACATGGGGATCACGGATTGAATCTCCATGTTACCTCCAGCTTAGTCAGGCGTCCCTACAGACACAATTGGCCGCTGCACTAGCGCATCCTCTGGTCAGTCGGGGCGCCTGTTCCGGGGGTGGAGGGAGAACTGGGGGGAATAGCGTGGGCCTCCCACGCGCTACGTCCTCAAGCCTTTACTGCTGCGGGAGGCATTTTGCACTGACTTCCATCGTGTACCTATTGTCTGTAGCTAATGTTTGAGACATGTACAATTACCTATTTAAAGGATCATTTCTTTTTTCTTTTTTTTACAACCTGGGTCTTATTTTCATAGATTTTGCCATTGTACACACCGTTTATGATACCACTTTACACACCAGCTTCATTTTGGAGCTCTTGGACACAGGATCACCAAAGTTTTACAACAGCATCGTACGGGACATCAGAACCCCAACATCAGACATATCCAAACCACGTATTTGGAGGTGAAAACAAAAGTGCACATTAAAAGTTATTACCCAAAATACCCAAGATTATCAACAATGGTCCATCACATTGCAGAGTTATCTCCTGGTTCAACCTGTAGGACTGACTATCTTACTTCCCATAGGAAGTAGTTCTCAATAATAAACTACCCAGCCAGTGCACTTGAGAAGTCATACATAATGAAATATCATGTAAACCATTGTTGTTGGTGTTGATGTTGTTTGAAGGGCAGGTTTAAGCCTCGTGTTCCAATATCCCTTAGGTCACCGTTGTATAACTATGTCAAGAGCAGCGGTCCCATGTCCAAATCTTAAAAATGAAGCAGGTGAGTAAAATAATATCATGGCTAATGTGCACAATGGCAAAAACTATGAAAAAAAAAAAGACCAGGCAAAAAGGTCAGAAAGGTCACTTCTGAACTATACCAAAGACAAGCTAGGCTGATGGAGCCAGGTATGTGTGATTAAAAAAAAAAGCTACTGCTCGGTGGTTCAGTTCAACAAGTAAATGTCTTCCTCCTATACTGCTTATTTACTTTGTCATGGATGGTCTTTCTTCCTACCACTCGTAGGAGCAAAACTATTTCCCCCCTCAATCATTCCGAAACATACAGCTTATAAAGTCCAAAGTTTCTCCTTCATCAGATCTGTTTTAAGAAAAAGGCCTCCGGATAAAGGTGAATCGGCCTGAATTCTAAGTGAACGCACAAATACACCCTTGAGTTTAAATGGTGCGTTTGATTGCATTTGTCAAGTTGTCTGTGACAAATGACAAATGCATTTGTCAGACAAGTCAGATGCCTTGTTTTTGACTGGAAATAAAATGGATCCTGAGTGACCCTTAAATACAGCAGCTCCCTTCCCAGCAACCCCCCCACCCCCACCATCAGTGTTCACAAAATGAATTTGTGTCACTAGTTTTGCTAGTAGTCACTTTTATGTGCTTTAAGGTTGAAATATCACTAAATCTAGCTACAACGCTGTGAAGGTGGCAACAGCATACAGCACCTGTTTTTCACACAGTGCTTTTCAAGTGCCGAGTGATGTTTGGTATGACCTATATATCTAAGGGAGACTTGCAGGGATGGGGCTGAATATTGAGATGCTCATTTTTATTTTCATTTTTTGAACCCCCCCCCCCCTTTTTCTCTGCAATTGTATCTGGCCAATTACCCCACTCTTCCGAGCTGTCTGGTCGCTGCTCCACCCCCTCTGCCGATCCGGGGAGGGCTGCAGACTACCAAAGGTCTGCTCCGATACATGTGGAGTCACCAGCCGCTTCTTTTCACCTGACAGTGAGGAGTTTCGCCAGGGGGACGTAGCGCGTGAAAGGGTCACGCTATTCTCCCCCCCCCCCCGAACAGGCGCCCCCGACAGACCAGAGGAGGCACTAGTGCAGTGACCAGGACGCGATATTATGAACCCTACATAGGCCTCGCCAAAATCCCGTTTCTGGCTTTGTCACGTGTGCGCCACCGTAGCAACGCGAAAATATGTTGTTATGGGGTTAGCGCTCATCAAGGAAACGCTGTACACCCACAATTTAACCTGTCTAAGTTATCCACAATCAACATTAACGTTTTTAACTCAATCTTTGCTTGCTCCACGTTTGAGCATAGGATACTTCACCCCTTATCACGACTACAAACAAAACGAGCTCCTATATTGTAGTAATATGACTTTTACATTTATACACAGGTAACAACTTACTGATCAGCTTTCTTAAATGTGAGAAAGTCTATTTATTAGATATATGTTCATTTTCAGACAACTAACGTTACTTACCTCCGTTCTGTTGTTGACAGCCAGCAGTCCAAAATTACAAAAGCAGCCAGCTGTCCAAAATTGCGAAAAATACAAAATTACAAAATTGAAGGTAGCTAACGTTAGCTTTGCTTCGCACCGAGTTGATAGTTGATTGTTTCCTTAGCAACGCAGCGGAAATCCGGCGTCCGTTCGCGAGATTTGGGACAGGGTACGGGATTTTGGCGAGGGCTATGTAGGGTTCATAATATCGCGACCAGGACACATACCCACATCCGGCTTCCCACCCGCAGACCGATCTCCGTGTTCATAGGCAACAGAATAGACCACTACACTGGCTTGATGCCCTCTTTTCCCTTTAAAGCCTTTCAAGACAGATCATTGACAACATATTTGATTTCAGTGGCAGTCAACATTCAACATACATATTTAAGAACAAATTTGGGTGGTTAAGAATATTTCAGGACCCTGATGATGGATTCTCCTATATATTTCTCATAATAACAAATTCAGGAGAACGTTACTAAAAGGCAGAGTTGTGACCAAGTCACTGTTATGCAAGTCATAAGTAAGTCTCAAGTCTTAACCTTCGAGTCTCAAGTCAAGTCCCAAGTCATGAAGGGCAAGTCTCAAGTCAAGTCCCAAGTCACCGAGCTCAGGTCAAGTCAAGTCACAAGTCCCTAATTTCAGGTGTCAAGTCATCAAGTCTCAAATGTAGGGTGTTTTATACCAATTTAACACATTTTTTTTAAATTCAGGTAATATTAAATTGTTTCATTACAATAGTATATAAATAAACCACAGATAATGTTAGAAATAATTGTTATTTTATCGTGTTCCAATTTGGACATCAGTTGGATTTTGTTTTACATTTAAGAAATAATAAAAGGCACACTCTAAATCACAAATGAGCGCACAACTCTTAATAACAATACAAACCATATTGATCATTCCAATACACAATAAACAAACACTCTCTCTGCTTGTCTAGTTCGACCTACAATTCATTGCACTTGCAAAATATCAAGTTGGCTAGGACTTTATCGCCTCCCTCCAAAGCCACTCCTCCAAAACACGCAAACACGCACTGTCTGACTAGCCTACTGCTGGAGATCGGTTGACAGGCAGGTAGGCCATGCAATCATTTTAACCGGACACCTTAAAATGATTGGATGGGTTTATAACGGTCCTGCATCTTCCACAGATTACTCTTTTTATTTTTTTAATTTAGTGTCAGGGCATTTTATTTATTGATTGCTGTCGGGATGTAAAGAGAATTGCAAAAAATATAACAAAAAGTGCTTCTGAAAAAAATCGCCTTCCCTACCTTTAATTATTTGACTCCCTAGATTAGTAGAATCAGGGGTGCTGTTGGTGTAATTCAATAAATACATGGGCTGTGTGTGACAAAAGGCGCACCCTACTTATGTACGCTTATTAAGTACCAATGTACGTGACGATGTGTACTTAAAATATATAGGGGTGCGTTTTTGGTCACAGCCATGGAGGTTTTAGAACCACTGGACTAGACACAAGGGAGTATTTCACAAAGCTGGCTAACTGAGTATGCCTGACATCTGCGCAAAGTAAACCCTGGAAACCTTTCAGATCTGGAACATGGATTGAAGTAAAAAGAGCTGTTCCGGGGTTCACTCTGCGCAGAAATGAGGCTTACTTAGTTAGCCAGCTTTGTGAAATAACCTACTACCCCATGGCTCTAATCTAAGCCTATGCTTAGTAGGCTATGTTTCATATTGGGTGCAGTACACTGTGTGTCATGCTCTGAGCATTATTTCAATTGCCATTGTGCCATACAAAAAGTGTTGTAATTGTCACGTATCAGGAAAGAACCCAAAAGCAGACGGGACAACCAGGTAAGGGAAGAATCAAGTCTTTATTGAAGTAACCGATCTCAGGGGTAGAGCAGGAGTAGGCTCAGTGGCAGGTAGGCAGGCAGGCAGGCAGAAGTCCATGAAAGGCGATGTTCCAGCAAAGACTGGACCTCAGTGGAGGCTTTTTAAGGGTGATGATCGCTTTGATGTCGAGGGAGAGCGGCTGACTGCTTTGATGACAGCTGGTGTCAGGGGTGAACGCTTTGATGTCAAGGGCGAGAGGCTGATTGCTTTGAAGTCAAGGGAGAGAGGCTTTGACAGGGGGGGTCAGCAGGTGTCAAGGGCGAACGCTTTGATGTCAAGGGCGAGGGGCTGTGACAGTACCCCCCCTCCGAGGGGCGCCACCAGGCGACCTACCAGACCCGTCAGGGTGCGTCCTGTGGAAGTCCCGGATGAGGTTCGCGTCCAGGACCAGGCGACGAGGGACCCAACACCTCTCCTCCGGGCCATATCCCTCCCAGTCCACGAGATACTGCAGACCGCGACCGCGGCGCCGAGAGTCCAGGAGACGACGAACGGTGTAAGCCGGATGATTGTTGATCATATGAGGAGGTGGGGGCGGGGGGGCCGGAGGAACTAGAGGGCTGGTAGAGACAGGTTTGAGGCAGGACACATGGAAGGAAGGGTGAACTCGGAGAGTGCGGGGCAGCTTCAGACGGACCACTGAGGGGTTAATGACTTTGACAATGGAAAAGGGACCAATATACCTGGGGGACAGTTTCTTCACGTCCGATTTCAAGGGTAGATCCTTGGTAGAGAGCCATACCTGGTCACCGGGGGAGTAGTCCGGAGCAGGGGTGCGATGACGATCCGCCAAGTGCTGGTAACGGCCGGAGGTCCTGAGCAATGCAGCACGGGCTCGCCGCCAGGTCCGACGGCACCGACGGACATGGGCCTGGACAGACAGAACCGGAATGTCTACCTCTTGCGAAGGAAAAAGGGGGGGCTGATAGCCGTAAAGGCATTGAAAAGGGGACAACCCAGTAGCAGACGATGGCAAGGTGTTATGGGCATATTCTACCCAGGGAAGTTGTGAGGACCGAGAGGATGGGTTGGCAGACACCAGACAGTGGAGGACAGTCTCCAATGCCTGGTTGGCAGACACCAGACAGTGGAGGACAGTCTCCAATGCCTGGTTGGCCCTCTCGGCCTGGCCGTTGGTCTGAGGATGGAACCCCGATGACAGGCTGACGGTGGCACCGATGGCAGAGCAGAAAGCCTTCCAGACAGCAGAAGTGAACTGGGGGCCACGGTCAGACACGATATCACGGGGGAGACCGTGGACCCGGAAAACCTCCCTGACCAGCAAATCCACAGTCTCTCGGGCCGAAGGCAGTCGAGACAAGGGCAAAAAGTGAACAAATTTACTGAAGCGATCAACAACAGTCAGTATAACGGTGTTATCGTCGGAGGCGGGCAGACCAGAGACGAAATCCAAGGACAGATGCGACCAGGGACGGTGTGGAACAGGCAGGGGGCGCAGCAGACCGGAACTGGCCCGAGTGGAGGGCTTATTCCGGGCACAAACAGGACAGGCAGAAACAAAAGACCCAGTATCCTCCGTCATGGAAGGCCACCAGAACCGCCTACGGAGGAAGGCTAGGGTACGGGTTACTCCAGGATGGCAGGTAAGTTTGGAAGAGTGAGCCCACTGCAACACACTAGATTTAACAGCGTCTGGAACAAATAGGGGCCCCGGGGGACCGTTACCTGGGTCAGGCTGAGTCTGTTGTGCTGCCATGACCTCCCTTTCAATGTTCCAGGTGACAGCCGCAGCCGCAACCACACAGGTAGAGGGAACGATGGTGTCAGGTTGGAGCTTGGGCTCAGACTCCTCCCCATGCACACGAGACAGAGCATCGGGCTTGGCATTCCTGAAGCCAGGTCTGTACGTCAAGGAAAAATTAAAGCGACCAAAAAAGAGCACCCACCTGGCTTGGCGCGCGGTGAGTCGCTTTGCTGACTGGATGTATTCCAGGTTCTTATGGTCAGTCCACACTATTAAAGGAAGCTCCGACCCCTCCAGAAAATGTCAATTAAAAACAGTGTAAACATAATCACGATTGAATACCACTAGTTCAGTGCCCGTTCGGAATGGGCTGATTTTCTCGAGAACCGCATTATATTACGCATATTTAAAACTATATCATATTATATTATAGTATGATACGTGAAACCATGCACTGAAACAGTGTTTGATAGGCTAATTATCAGGGGGCAACAGGGGGTATGCTAACTCATTCCGGTGACTGCTACATCGCCCAGACATCGTTTGCCCACTGGGCCAACATAATTGAATATTCGCTGTTAGGTGTTCTGAAACAGAACAGTACGTTCAGTTGTATTGCTGAGATGAGATTGGGACGATGTTGGGGCGATACAGCCTGGCTGGCGTATTCCAAACGGGCAGATTGGGTCTGTGTGTGTGTCTGACCACTCACACGCTACCGTACCTGTAGGCTAGCAAACAAACTTACTTCTCTTTGTGGCTTTTCAGATGACGCACAAAGTTTGACGTTGTTGAAATCCCATCTGATAATTTCGCTGCACATGTTTTACAAACAGCAGTCCTTTTCTTCCCAACAACTTCCAAGTTCTTATAGCCGTAAATCATTATTTTTGGAATCGTTCCAGCAGCAGCTGCACTTGCCATGATTTCAAACTCTCCGCGCTCATGTTGAGTAGAGCTGACGTTAGTTTTTGAGTAGCATGATGGTACCTCCAATTACATTTGAGTATTTTTGTTTTCCCGCCCATCTAAACGTTTGATTGGCCCGCGATGCCTGTGCGTAGGTAATTGTGTGCGCGCTAGAAATGAAGAATGATTACAAAATAAAATAAATAAAATACGAGAGAGGTGCATCCCGCATAAACATTGAGAAAACACTCAAACAATTCTCTCGAGTCATCTAGCTCAAGTCCAAGTCCAAGTCCAAGTCATAGATGTCAAGTCTCAAGTCAAGTCTCAAGTAATTTTCATTTTGGCAAGTCAAGTCGCAAGTCATCAAATTTGTGACTCGAGTCGCACTCGAGTCCAAGTCATGTGACTCGAGTCCACAACTCTGCTAAAAGGTTCTTGTTCTAGGCTCATGGTCTCTGCTAAAACCATTAAAACAGATGAATGATAACAATGTGAGTGACATAGAAAGACTAAAGGGCTCTGAAGCTGAAGGAAATATAAGATCACTCATCACAATTAGTAGAACAGTAACGGTGGGGAGGGGGGTGGGAGAAGGGAGACCACTGATGTCAGACTACCTTCAAGTCTTTGGTACTAAATCACAAATCAGGCTCGGTCTGGCATCGCAGCAGGGATGAAAATTTCAGCCAAAAGAGTGCTCCAGAAAACTATGCTTTTCCACCGAAAGATGACAGCGTCAACATTAAGTCAAGTATTGATAGGTTTCATCAGGTGATAGGCATGTAGACATGTCTACAGCTCAATAACTGTAATTCAGTGTTTACACTTTAAGAGACAATAAATACACCATGCATCAATAATTTTATCAACTCTGTCCATCCATTATTCAAACTGCTTATCCTGCTCTCTGGATGCTGGGGAGCCTATCCCAACAGTCATTGGGCAGCAGGCGGAGAGACACCCTGTACAGGCCATCAGGCCATCACAGGGCCGACACACACACACACACACACACACACACACACACACACACACACACACACACACACACACACACACACACACACACACATTCACACCTAGAGACAATTTAGTACGGCTGATTCACCTGACCTACACTACCGTTCAAAAGTTTGGGATCACCCAAACAATTTTGTGTTTTCCATGAAAAGTCACACTTATTCACCACCATATGTTGTGAAATGAATAGAAAATAGAGTCAAGACATTGACAAGGTTAGAAATAATGATTTGTATTTGAAATAAGATTTTTTTACATCAAACTTTGCTTTCGTCAAAGAATCCTCCATTTGCAGCAATTACAGCATTGCAGACCTTTGGCATTCTAGCTGTTAATTTGTTGAGGTAATCTGGAGAAATTGCACCCCACGCTTCCAGAAGCAGCTCCCACAAGTTGGATTGGTTGGATGGGCACTTCTTGCGTACCATACGGTCAAGCTGCTCCCACAACAGCTCAATGGGGTTCAGATCTGGTGACGCGCTGGCCACTCCATTACCGATAGAATACCAGCTGCCTGCTTCTGCTCTAAATAGTTCTTGCACAATTTGGAGGAGTGTTTAGGGTCATTGTCCTGTTGTAGGATGAAATTGGCTCCAATCAAGCACTGTCCACTGGGTATGGCATGGCGTTGCAAAATGGAGTGATAGCCTTCCTTATTCAGAATCCCTTTTACCCTGTACAAATCTCCCACCTTACCAGCACCAAAGCAACCCCAGACCATCACATTACCTCCACCATGCTTAACAGATGGCGTCAGGCATTCTTCCAGCATCTTTTCATTTGTTCTGCGTCTCACAAACGTTCTTCTTTGTGATCCAAACACCTCAAACTTGGATTCATCCGTCCACAACACTTTTTTCCAGTCTTCCTCTGTCCAATGTCTGTGTTCTTTTGCCCATCTTAATCTTTTTCTTTTATTGGTCAGTCTCAGATATGGCTTTTTCTTTGCCACTCTGCCCTGAAGCCCAGAATCCCGCAGCCGCCTCTTCACTGTAGATGTTGACACTGGTGTTTTGCGGGTACTATTTAATGAAGATGCCAGTTGGGGACCTGTGAGGCGTCTGTTTCTCAAACTAGAGACTCTAATGTACTTATCTTCTTGCTCAGTTGTGCAACGCGGCCTCCCACTTCTTTTTCTACTCTGGTTAGAGCCTGTTTGTGCTGTCCTCTGAAGGGAGTAGTACACACTGGTGTAGGAAATCTTCAATTTCTTAGCAATTTCTCGCATGGAATAGCCTTCATTTCTAAGAACAAGAATAGACTGTCGAGTTTCAGATGAAAGTTCTCTTTTTCTGGCCATTTTGAGCGTTTAATTGACCCCACAAATGTGATGCTCCAGAAACTCAATCTGCTCAAAGGAAGGTCAGTTTTGTAGCTTCTGTAATGAGCTAAACTGTTTTCAGATGTGTGAACATGATTGCACAAGGGTTTTCTAATCATCAATTAGCCTTCTGAGCCAATGAGCAAACACATTGTACCATTAGAACACTGGAGTGATAGTTGCTTGAAATGGGCCTCTATACACCTATGTAGATATTGCACCAAAAACCAGACATTTGCAGCTAGAATAGTCATTTACCACATTAGCAATGTATAGAGTGTATTTCTTTAAAGTTAAGACTAGTTTAAAGTTATCTTCATTGAAAAGTACAGTGCTTTTCCTTCAAAAATATGGACATTTCAATGTGATCCCAAACTTTTGAACGGTAGTGTACATGTCTTTGGACTGTGGGAGGAAACCGGAGCACCTGCAGGAAACCCACACAGACACAGGGAGAACATGCAAACTCCACACAGAGGACGACCCGGCACGACCCCCAAGGTTAGACTACCCTGAGGCTCGAACCCAGGAACTTCTTGCTGTGAGGCGACTGCGCTAACCACTGCACCACCGTGCCACCTCAACTCTATACGTACATCTGTTATATCAATAGGTGACGCGGTCCAAGATACAGTGTATCCGGAAAGTATTCACACCCCTTCACTTTCCCCACATTTTGTTATGTTACAGCCTTATTCCAAAATTGATTAAATTCCTTTTTTTCTTATCAATCTACATACAATACCCCATAATGACAAAGTGAAAAAGGTTTTGTAGAAATTTTTGCAAATTTATTAAAAATAAAAAACTGAAATATTGCATGTACATAAGTATTCACACCCTTTACTCAGTACTTGGTTGAGGCACCCTTGGCAGCGATTACAGCCTCGATTACAGTCTTCTTGGGTATGAAGCTACAAGCTTGGCACACCTATATTTGGGGTATTTCTCCCATTCTTCTCTGCAGATCCTCTCGAGCTATGTAAGGTTAGATGGGGAGTGTTGCTGCACAGCTATTTTCAGGTCTTTCCAGAGATGTTCAATGGGGTTCCAGTCTGGGCTCTGGCTGGGCCACTCAAGGACATTCACAGACTTGTACCGAAGCCACTCCTTCGTTGTCTTGGCTGTGTGCTTAGGGTCATTGTCGTGTTGAAAGGTAAACCTTCGCCCCAGTCTGAGGTCCTGAGCACTCAGGAGCAGGTTTTCATCAAGGATCTCTCTGTACTTTGCTCCATTCATCCTTCCCTCGATCCTGACTAGTCTCCCAGTTCCTGCCGCTGAAAAACATCCCCACAGCATGATGCTGCCACCACCATGCTTCACTGTAGGGATGGTATTAGCAAGGTGATGAGAGGTGCCTGGCTTCCTCCAGATGTGACGTTTGGCATTCAGGCCAAAGAGTTCAATCTTGGTTTCATCAGACCAGAGAATCTTGTTTCTCATGGTCTGAGAGTCCTTTAGGTGCTTTCTGGCAAACTCCAAGCGGGCTGTCATGTGCCTTTTACTGAGCAGAGGCTTCCGTCTGGCCACTCTACAATAAAGGCCTGATTGGTGGAGAGCTGCAGAGATGGTTGTCCTTCTGGAAGGTTCTCCCATCTCCACAGAGGAACGCTGGAGCTCTGTCAGAGTGGCCATCGGGTTTTTGGTCACCTCCCTGACCAAGGCCCTTCTCCCCTGATTGCTCAGTTTGGTTGGGCGGCCAGCTCTAGGAAGAGTCCTGGTGGATCCAAACTTCTTCCATTTAAGAATGATGGAGACCACTGTGCTCTTCGGGACCTTCAAAGCTGTAGACATTTTTTTGTACCCTTCCCCAGATCTGTGCCTTGATACAATCCTGTCTCGGAGGTCCACAGACAATTCCTTTGACTTCATGGCTTGGTTTCTGCTCTGACATGCACTGTCAACAGTGGGACCTTATATAGACAGGTGTGTGCCTTTCCAAATCATGTCCAATCAATTGAATTTACTAGAGGTGGACTCCAATCAAGATGTACAAACATCTCAAGGATGATCAGTGGAAACAGGATGAACCTGAGCTCAATTTTGAGTGTCATAGCAAAGGGTGTGAATACTTATGTACATGCAATATTTCAGTTTTTTATTTTTAATAAATTTGCAAACATTTCTACAAAACCTTTTTCACTTTGTCATTATGGGGTGTTGTGTGTAGATTGATGAGAAAAAAAGGGAATTTAATCCATTTTGGAATAAGGCTGTAACCTAACAAAATGTGGGGAAAGTGAAGGGGTGTGAATACTTTCCGGATGCACTGTAGATCTGACACTAACAGACGATGTGAATTTTGCTTGTAGTTTCACAGACTGCCAACAGAAAATTATGCCACTAAAACTGAACTGAATAACTGTCCAACGTTTCATAAATAAAAGTACTGCTGACTCCATTGGGGATAAAGAAACCTCACTTAAGGCTGTTGTGAGGAATCCCCACTCTCATCTAATTCTGCTGCCTTGGTCCAGGTTACCTGACTGATTGATAGGTGGGCAAATTCAAGGAATATGAGATCATATTATCCTGCGCAGCCATGATTGCTCTCGGTATTTAAAGAATACACAGCGGCAGCCGATGTGTAAAAGTCACGGACAGGATATACGATCTTTAACTAATTTACTCTCAATGAGACAGCAGTGGCCGAGGGGGAGTATCTGAATCCCCCGTGCACCACAACCCCCTCAGCCAGAAACTATTAGTGCCTCGTCTCACTGCTTTCACTGTGTGAACGTGTTACTGGTAACAGGTGCGGATAGCCATGAGATTCAATTGTGCGCATAGATTCACATAACTCTTCGAAAGGATAAAGCGTTTTAAGAAAAATGTTACTGCATTGCTCATATTAATTGTTCAGACTCAAATATGAAATGTGAAATCTATGATGGTTTTCATTAAGCATCAAAATATGCTTCGGGACCATCTTAAGGTAGGGATGTTATGTTGTTGGTGTTGTGTTTTTTCCCTTTTTGTCTCATTAGTCAGTGGTGATGGATTAAAAAACAACGAGGTCATCGCGTGTTCATGCATCCGCCAGTAATTAGCAAGAGGACCTGACAGGATTTGACACCAGTCTGCACTCATGAGACTGGTAAGCTGACAATTTCATAACCATACAGAGACACAAGTGGGCAGAGCATTAGCAGGATATTTGGTGGAAGAACCAATAAATTAATTGAGGTTATTAGTGCTGCACATTCACCAGCCAAAGGAAGAGAGCGGCCATTCCTCTGTAGGGAGTCTGTCTGTCTGTCTGTCTGTCTGTGGTGTCATGTATTTGCAGTCTGTCTGTACATCTCTCAAACAAAGCAGTCAGGGACAATGAAAAGCTGCAAGGCTGGATGAGCAGTTTCTCTCTCAAAATGGTAAAAACTGCTTTTCACTGTGGTGCAGCTTGCATTGTTTCTTTCTGATGAGGAAGATGGATGACTGGGATGTAGTCTCCTCATATATACACTACCGTTCAAAAGTTTGGGATCACCCAAACAATTTCGTGTTTTCCATGAAAAGTCACACTTATTCACCACCATATGTTGTGAAATGAATAGAAAATAGAGTCAAGACATTGACAAGGTTAGAAATAATGATTTGTATTTGAAATAAGATTTTTTTTACATCAAACTTTGCTTTCGTCAAAGAATCCTCCATTTGCAGCAATTACAGCATTGCAGACCTTTGGCATTCTAGCTGTTAATTTGTTGAGGTAATCTGGAGAAATTGCACCCCACGCTTCCAGAAGCAGCTCCCACAAGTTGGATTGGTTGGATGGGCACTTCTTTGAGCAGATTGAGTTTCTGGAGCATCACATTTGTGGGGTCAATTAAACGCTCAAAATGGCCAGAAAAAGAGAACTTTCATCTGAAACTCGACAGTCTATTCTTGTTCTTAGAAATGAAGGCTATTCCATGCGAGAAATTGCTAAGAAATTGAAGATTTCCTACACCGGTGTGTACTACTCCCTTCAGAGGACAGCACAAACAGGCTCTAACAGGTACTATTTAATGAAGATGCCAGTTGGGGACCTGTGAGGCGTCTGTTTCTCAAACTAGAGACTCTAATGTACTTATCTTCTTGCTCAGTTGTGCAACGCGGCCTCCCACTTCTTTTTCTACTCTGGTTAGAGCCTGTTTGTGCTGTCCTCTGAAGGGAGTAGTACACACCTCCCAATGTTGGACAGTGGGAGGAAACCGGAGCCCCCCGAGGAAACCCACGCAGACACGGGGAGAACATGCAAACTCCACACAGAGGATGACCCACCAAGGTTGGACTACCCCGGGGCTTGAACCCAGGACCTTCTTGCTGTGAAGCGACCGTGCTAACCACTGTGCCACCGTGCCACACACAAAGAACACACACAAAAAATGTGTCCATCCATGCATTATCAGAACCGCTTATCCTGCTCTCAGGGTTGCGGGTATGCTGGAGCCTATTTCCTATATAATGTGTCTCTGAATAGCCTATAGTCTTGTCTCTGTTATTCACACAAGGTTAACTAAATCCTTGTCTTTGGCAGTAATTTATTTCTGTGTTGTTGTGCCAGGGGCATTTAGAAAAGGTGAACTGGTAAATGAGGGTGACTGCCAAAGATGCCAGATCCAGCATTACAGAGCAGTGTGCACATGGGTGTCACATCATTGTATAGAGGAGGTTGTTCGGGTTCAAAAGTGATCCGGCAGTCTTGTATTTAGTCCGTCTGGTGCCCTTTGAATGTTAATTCCCAGGAAGTATCTGGCTCCTACAGCGAGCCAAATGAACAATGAAATGGTTATCAAGTCACTTCGTAGTTAAACATTAATGTTTTCTTTTGTATTACAATCCATAGTTTCCCCAGTCTCGTCGTATAAAGGACCAGGTGTTGGTAATTCCCTTTAATAACATTGTTTTGTCAACAGGCACTTAAGCAAGTTGTAATCCAACAAACACAATAAAGAGAGTTGTAATAAAAAATGATTTGCTAAATGTAATGTGCCACCAATAAACATGATTTTTATCACCCCTAACTTACTGAAATCACATCCCTAAGCCAACCAGCTACCAGTAAATTGAAGCTGCCTGGGAAGAATCTGCATATATGAAACTCTTAAAATAGTTCAACCTCTCTCACCATATAACAGGATGTTTATGTGTTGGGTATTAATGTGGCTTTTAATATGCCCGGCACTGCTGGACTCGATCTATTTGGTATATTAAAAGTAATATGTAATTCTTTTTCTTCCGCAAGTGGGTTCCCCACTGTGGGACATAATTATCCCCGCGCTGTGTGTCCGCGGCTAATCTCGCAAACTACTGGACTGATCAGCCTGAAAAGTTTGTATACAGTTATGGCTGTGCGGTGAAGAACCTCTCGTGGTGCTGGTGATTCAAAACCTTTGAAAAACATTTGTTCATGCTACCGCTGCTCCCTCTCTTCATTCACTCTCTAGCTCGCTCGACCAACGCTGCTCTCTGACGCTGCCCGATCTGAGTCAACCGTGCTCATGCGTGACTCACATCGACAGTTGACTCAGCTCGGGCAGCGACATGATAAAAGTTATTAAAATAATTTGATAATCCAAAAAAATCTCAAAGTTATAGAGGAACAACTGCCTCTCGGTTGCAGTCAAAACAGGAGGTGTTGCATATTTTTGTTGCTGCCCGATCTGAGTCAACCGTAGATGTGAGTCGTGCATGCGCGATCGTAAATGGTTTACCCAGCTTTATTATGTTACGAAAATAAAGAAACTGTTAGGGTCAGACCAAAATGGTCGTATAGCAAACCTTTTCTTTTTGGAAAGTGCTAGTTCAATTAGATTTGGTCGTATTCATGCAAGGGTCTGCCCAGGAGGCTGCACATCTACAGACTAACGGGCAAAATGCTTTTATTAGGTAGATATTTTTTAGCTTGAGCGCTGCATATTAACAACTTTTCTTTACATATTTCCCACTCAATCGACTTGGGCGCTGCGTAAAAGTCTTATAATGGCAGGAAAAACACTGGTTTTTCTGTCCGTGTGTGTGTGTACATAGCCTACTAGCAGGTCTGTCAACCTAATATTTGTGCAAAGTTATGACTGTATGATCAAGGATCTCTCGTGGTTGCAGTGATTTAAAACCTCTGAGAAACCTGTTTTACACCACAACTAAGCACTAACTCCCCAGCTGGTTTGTCGCCAAGTCTGAGCACCGGAGAAGGGGAGATATGCCTGGAGGAGATCTGCACTCTACTGAGTGCACACTTGTAGCTTATAACCTAATCTGGTTTATGTCTCCCTTGAGAGCCATTTTTTCCCTTTCTCGTCCTCTCTCTGTGAATTGTATTGCAAATCCAAAGTAAAAAAAAAAATGTTCCTTTCATACAGTGAACATTAATGTGACAGTTTCCATATTTCCAATCATGAGAGACATGAGATATGATATTTATCCTAGTCGTGTCTTGGTCTTAAAACCAGCTTTAATAAGCATTCTGGTGGTATTCAGATTTCAAAATGGGATAATGTGACACCCCTTCCCCTTTATGTGCCTTTTGCAAATAACTATATGAAGCAAAATAGGATTATGATTGTGTGACATCGATACACCCAGATATCAATGGTGCAATGGACGCCTGTCTAATTACCAGATAGATGGAGGAAGGCGGAGGCTGTTAATATGGTTAAGGAGAGTCCACTGGATAAATGGTGCAAATGACAAAAACTGCTATAACCTGAGACAGCAGTCTTATTGTGGTTCAGAGTAAAAAGATGATGCATGCAGGTGACTAAGTTTGGCATCTCAAAAATATCCATGTGTTGCATGTAGTGATTACTGATACATGGATACTGTCTTGAGATATGCTGTTCACTGTGGATACATTAGTGCCCTGGTCAATACAAATGTCAGCCACACTTCAAGTAAATTATGAGCACATCTGGAACGCTCCCAGCCGACTACCTGACTTCCTCTCATAAAAAATAAAAAATTTCCATCCTGGTAGAATGGTGTGAGATAGGAGGACTGAAAACCTTGGCCCCTCCATGGATGCCTGAATTTGAATAATGAATGGGAAGTTGACTCTTTGGGCCTACTGCTAAATGGTGGGACGTAAGTGTTTTCCGAACACGTTTTCTGACATTGCACTGAATCAATCCATAAGTGTATAAGGAATTCCTCTGAGGTTATCATGGCATCTTCATCAAAGGTGGTAATTTTTGCAAGATAGGAGCACCAGAGGCCTTAGTAGTGGCTCACTTCATGTCTTCTCCTGGTTCACCACCTTGCCTTGGTGGTGAAGTTTGCGTGTACCAATGATCCCAAGAGCTATGCCGTCTGGAGCTTGGCTCCTCTCTACAGACACAATTGGCCATGTCTGAGGGTGGGAAGCCGGATGTGGGTATGTGTCCTGGTCGCTGCACTAGCGCCTCCTCTGGTCACCTCTTCGGGAGGGGGGGGGGAAACTGGGGGGAATGGCGTGATCCTCCCACATGCTATGTCCCCCTGGCAAAACTCCTCACTGTCAGGTGAAAAGAAGTGGCTGGCGACTCCACATGTATCGGAGGAAGCATGTGGTAGTCTGCAGCCCTCCCCGGCTCAGCAGAGAGGGTGGAGCAGCGACAGGGACAGCTCAGACAATAGGGTAATTGGCCAGGTACAATTGGGGAGAAAAAGGGGGGAGAAAATCCCCCTCCTCCCCCCAAAAAACAGTGAGGTTCCAGATGAAGCGTGAGCCAACAAAGACCTGAACGGCGGAACTGGTGGAAGATGTCTCCAGGACACAACGGCAGTGAAGGTGGATAAAGGCTGCACCAGAGTGTGGTCCCCAATCGTCTTGGTTCTCCATGCCATTGGACTCTGTCCACTCCCTGCCAAGGACCGTCTGGTGGCTGCAGGCGCATCAGCCACTCCACGTAAAAATCTGTCACATGCAGGCGTCCTCTCATTATGTGGCTCCAGGATTGGCCACTATGTCCACCTGAAGACCCAGACGGACCCAGAGGGAGGACGGTCATACTCGACCCCAAGTGACCGCTGATGATGACTTCAAAATAGTTACACAGTATGTATGGTAAGTAATGGTAAAAGATGCTGAAAAATTATATCATCAGTTTTTAAATCACACAACAGCATGACATATGACATGTCAAAAACACCATTCTTAAAGGATTGTCGTGTATGGTTTTAGTATGCCTCAAACACAGCCCACTCCCTACATGCGTGTGTCTACACACACACACACACACACACACACACACACACACACACACACACACACAAATGCAATGACAGAAAAAAAAATCAGTTCCGCAAACTACAACAAAAATCCTGACAGAAATGTTTAAGTAGTGTGTGTGTGTGTGTGTGTGTGTGTGTGTGTGTGTGTGTGTGTGTGTTTCTGTGTGTGAGCACCTGCGCTATCATCTGTTTGTTTAAATTGATTGGTATTAACTCGCATGATAAAAAATGTTTCATATCTTGCAGCCATCTGGCGTTATGGTGGTGGGGAGCACATGTAATATTGATGACTGTTATTACAGACAACTGTGCAAGGTCTCTCTGGGGAACCCAACTATTTCACATCTTCGTTTGCCCAGAGAGAGAGAGAGCGAGAGAGAGAGACACACAGAGAGACAGACAGACAGAGAGAGAGAGAGAGAGAGAGAGAGAGAGAGAGAGAGAGAGAGAGAGAGAGAGAGAGAGAGAGAGAGAGAGAGAGAGAGAGAGAGAGAGAGAGAGAGAGAGAGAGAGAGAGAGAGAGAGAGAGAGAGAGAGAGAGAGAGAGAGAGAGAGAGAGAGAGAGAGAGATCTTGGCTCAACCTGGGACATCTGAGCCATAAGTGCTGTAGAGTTTCTTCATCATTACAGAAAGAGCAGCGGCTCCCTGCCCTAGGATCAATGTGTGCCACATGTCTGTATGTAGCCACAGCCCCATGTACCAAGTCAAGTCAATTTTATTCGTATAGCCCAATACCACCCTCCACCGTAGATCCACAGTGCAAATCTCTATGGAGGGTTTGTACAGGGGCCTCCAGCTGCCCTTGGGGGATGAACCTGGTGCCAACACACTCAACCACCTCGACTCCTGTACACTGGCTAGTGATATTCTGTTGAGAACCTTTACAGTGACTGCATACAAGGCCTTCTTTGATGTACTTGAGATGTCATGTAGTTCTGGTGTTTTGAAAGACAAAATGGTCCCCTTCACTTACTCCAGCTCCTCCACTGCTGCATGAATGGACAAAGATTGAAAATCAGGCTGTATAGTTGGCTGATCCTCTCCACATGCTGCTCCTAGTGCCTCTCTGAAGAAGCCAGAAAGTGCACTGATCACTTCCTCCAACAACCTCTCCATTAAACGAAGAGATTTAAAGCCAGTCTCTTGGCTTAAAATGTCAGCTGTCTTCCACTGTCCTCCTGATCTGAGACATGCTAACTTTGTAAGTCCAGCTCTTGTGAAGGATCACTGTACACTTATGGAGCTGAGCAGCCTGCAGTGTATCAGCGGGTCATACTACAGTGGTTCCTCCTCTACACTGCCATAGATCTGATGCTTAAGACTATTCCCCAAGCTCGGAGGACAGACTGATAGAGGGGTGTCACAGTGAACTCCATACCAGCTAGGTCCAGAAGGAACAAGTGTTTGTCATAGTTCAGGTTCATAACCCTCTGAAGCAACACAGATGTTGTTTCACTTCAAAGTCATTAGTGATGGTATAAAAGTCACTGCACAGTTTGAAGACGAAAAGCCGTGATATGACTGCAGAGGTCAGTTAGGCCCTGGCCTCCTTCTAGCACTGGTAGGAACAGTACAGCAGATTTGGTCCGGTGAAAGCCTCCCCAGAAGAAGTTCATCAGCATCCTCTGTACTTCTCTCATGAGTGTGTCCGGAGGTTCTACAACTGTAAACCGGTGCAAGAACATTGAGGCAATCAAGTTGTTAACAATCAAAACTCTCCCCCTGTAGGACAACTGAGGCTGGATCCAAGTCCACCTAGACAATCGGGCACTTATCTTTTCAATTAAGCCCTCCCAGTTTTTTTCTCAGAAAGCAGTCACTGCCCAGAAAGACACCTAAGCATTTCATCCCTTCTGCATTCCACTGCTGTCCAGCTAGTAATGTTGGCTTCTCTTTATTGTTCCACTTCCCCAGTAAGAGACCCTCAGATTTTGACCAAGTGACTTCTGCAGAGGAAGCTTGTTCATATAAGGCCAATTTCTGCTTGAGAACTGTTATATCATTTTGACTTATGAAAACCATGACATCATCAGCGTATGCTGATAAGCTAACTGTATTGGTGATGTTCCCTGAAAAGGTTAGTCCTGAGAGCCCCTGTCTGAGCTGAATCAAAAGCGGTTCAATGGCCAGAGAGTAAAGCATTCCAGATAAGGGACAACCCTGTCTTATACCTCTCTGAATAGAGACAGGTTGGCTGAGTCCACCTCCTACTTTTAACAGAACACTGGCTCCAGAATACAACAACTTGATCCAATGAATAAATGTATCCCCAAAACCAAAACCTTCAAGTATTTTAAACAAATAGCAATAATCAACCCTATCAAAAGCCTTCTCTTGATCTAAAGAAAGCAGGTAAATGTCCAGCTCCTGGAGCTTAGATATGTCAATAATGTCCCATATCAAAAAAAGATTATCTTTAATTGTGCGGTCAGGAACACAGTACGTTCGGCTATAATGTACAACCGTATCCATACACTGGTTGAGTCTATCTGAAAGACATTTTGCAATTATCTTATAATCAGCACATAACAACGAAACTGTTCTCCAATTTTTCAGTAGGCCAAGATCTCCCTTTTTGGGTAACAGTGTTAGGACAGCCCTTCTACGATGCAAAGGTAGAGTTCCAGAATCCAAAAAGTCTTTAAATACATCATGTAATTCTTGTCCAATTAGAGTCCAGAACGTCTTGTAAAACGCCGAAGGAAGGCCATCAACTCCGGAGGCTTTGCCACAGCTGAGCTGCTGAACCGCTGCAGACATCTCGTCAAAGGAGATGGGGGACTCCAGCGAGACTACCAGTGTTTCACCCAGCTGAGGCAGTCCCTCCAGTATCTCATCCACACAGTCAGAGTCACAAGCCACAGTAAAAGTCTATGGCCAACTTCCTCATCTCTGATGGATTATTCCCCACTCTATCTCGTTGTCTACAGAGCTGTGTTTCCTGTAATAAGCGCACATCTATGTTTTTAGCTCTACTCAGCTCAGCTACCATACCTCGCTTAACTCTATCCCGTCTTCCATTAATATTTAAACTTCCTACCCGCAAACTTTCCATTAGAAAAAGAAAGAAAAGGAAGGATAAGACAGCGAAACCTTTCCAAAAGAAAAACACCTTTTGTATATCACCCATTTTTTAAATTTGTACATTTAAAGGAACCTTTCCTCGCTTTTCTTTCCCAAGTTTAGTCAGAATCTTCTTTAGACGAAACCTCTTGTTTATTGAGCTCTTCATATCCAGCCTTTTTTCTAATCTTCATAACCGAGTTAACAAACCTGTCCACATCAGAGAAGAAATCTGCTATTTCCACAGACTGTCTGCCATAAGTTTCATCAAGGAAATCATTAATCTCCTTTAAAGAATATGACTGCTGATCATCTTGTGACATAATATCCATAAACTGTGATAGGCTGTCCTCTAACATTTCCTCATCTTCATTTCTAGCGTTTTCACAGTGTGACTCGCCTGTTGCAGAGACCTGACTCTCAGCCTCAGTTTGGTGACTGTCTCTCACTGGTTCTGTCTGTCCTGTCTCTGTATGCATCCATAACCTGTGCTTCAGTATCACTTAGATGACCGTCATTTTCATTATTGCTGTCTTGCTCAGTTGTTTCATTTCCCTTCATATCAGGTTGCGGATCACCGGTTGTGTTATGTCCCGCCGCCTGCTGCGCTGTTTGCGGGCTACCGCTCTCAGTCGCGCCTCCAGTTTGTGGCTCGCCTGAACTACTGCCCACTGTGGGCTCCCTGTGCAGGCAAGATGAACGTTTGTGGCCGATGTCGCCACACTCAAAACATTTCATACTGCCAAAACTTGCACACAGAGTGTAGAAACCGTATTCATATTTGACTCTAAATGGTACCTATCATTTCAATACATGAACGCCTGTCTCCGCAGGGAGTTAACATGCCTTAGTCTAGTGTCGTCACAACCCAGATGAACTGTTCTGAACCCACTAGCAAACTTTCCGAAACGACTCCATTCTCTTTCAATGAGATCGTTCGGGATAAATGGAGGTACGCCTGACATGACAATACATGTCGATGGCACAAACAATGAAGAGACAGCAATAAACAGATCATCTAGCACCAGGCCTCTCTCAACCAACAGGTGAACCAAACGCTGCTCTCAGAGAAAAGCTACCACGGCTTTATTCATCCGACAGCCAGTATCCGTAGGTGATATTCTCATAGCCGACCTGTTCCCCTGCAGCCAGGAGAACCTGTTCGACATTGTACCGCGAGTCAACTACGACTCTAACCCCGTGTCTGATAGACAGGGGAGGCGAACCCTCACCAGGGAGGAACGCCATACTGCACACCACCAAACTCCGACCAGCTACTCCAGTCACTTCCCAACAACTAGCAATGAAGTAAAAGTAAACTCCTCTTACCTTATAGTGTAAAAAGAAATGTGAAATCAGTAGAAAAACAGTGAATTAAACCAAAAAACACACTCAAGCTCATTCTACACCCTCACTCATGCTGACACAACCAACCAGCATGCAGTGCAGAGAGAGAGAGTGGGGGGATTTCTTCCAAATGAGAGGCAGGGGATAATAGCAACACTTGCCATGACAGATATCAGAGAAGTTGTATACAAGGATGTCTGCCAAGTGGCTACTAAGGGAGAGAAAAGTCATTAAAAGCAAATATGAAGTTAGGCTTTGCCTGTAACCATTCGTTTTTAGCCAGCCATTAGCTTATCACTGATAAACTCGGAAGTTCAATGCACTGCAGAAAGGCAAAGAAAGGTCTTATTATATCTTCTCTATACTATGTATGTATACATTTATGGATTTTAATGTAGCGTTCCAAGAACATACGAGACTTGAGAAATGAGACAGGGTGAATAATTTGGGGAGAAAAAACTCCTTATAGCCCCTCACCCCACCACACGCACGCACACACGCACATCCTCACTTAAAGGCCCGTCTCATCTGCAACCTGCCAAGCTCATTACATTTTAAAGCCAAATTGTATGGCTCATCCTCACTTTCTCTCCTTCTCTGTCTCCTCTTTGCCTCTGTCTATTCAACAACCTTGGCTTCATCTACAAGTTGCTCCAACATTTTCAGTTTCTGCCTTTGTTAGAGATCTTTACACAGGTGGCTGTGGTACCGCGGAGGTAGATGTAACATATTCCTCCTGCAGGTGTGTTGTGCGAGGATGCCTGATGACATGTTGCTGACTCGTGCGTGTCTGTATGACTGACCCTAGGGCTAAACACAAAATGGTAGTTAAAAGGATACATCTGTCCTTGCCTCCCACATGCCCAAATACACATAGACACACACACACAGTGCCCACTCGCCGCTGCTGGACATTTGCTCCATTTCTATGATTGTTTCAATCTGCAACTGTGGCTTTTATTGCCGAGTTGTGAACTGATTTATGCAAACCATCCCACGTAACCCTTGCTATCCATATCAAGCCCGTTCAGGTCAGTGACTGACTTACTTCCTACTCTAAAGCCAAGGGTTTGATGTAATGCAAGTGGTAAAATTCACCAACTGCCTGCTCGTTTGCTGCCTTCAAGGGTTGTTGGAGTTTGTAGAGTTAAACTGGAAAGTGAAAAAAGGCAATATAGTTTAACTGAGCTCTTTATATGTTTAAAAGACTTAGACTGCTTTTATTTGTCATTGCCTTATATGCATGTCTCATACACACAAGGGGACGAAATTACATTTCACATGGACCTCAGTGCCACACAATAAATATTAAAAACAAAAAGTGCATTAAAAACAAAAATTACTTCACAGACCTAAACATCATAAGAACACCTGACATGGACAGTGTTCAGGCTGTTGAGGAACCTCACACCCTGAGGAATGAAACTGCTGCATCATCTGCATCATAGATGGCCTGGATGGATGAGAGAGCAGTTCCTATGATCTTTCCAGCTGTCTTCACTATTCGCTGTAGGGATTTGCAGTTGGAGGCCTTGCAGTTCCTATGCCAGACAGTGATACAGCTGGTCAGAATATTCTTTATGGTGCCTCTGTGGAATGTGATGAGGATGGGTGGGGGAGGCTCGCCTTCTTCAGACGCTGCAGGGAGTGAAGACGCTGCTGGGCCTTCTTGGAGAGTGCAGTGACATGTGAGGATCAGGAGAGGTCCTCTGTGATGTGAACTCCCAGGAACTTGACACTTCTGACTCTCTCCATGTCCATACCAATGATGGTCAGAGGGGTATAGTGGGCGCTGGTATTTCTAAAGTCAATAATGACCTCCTTAGTTTTTCCTATATTTAGGCCGAGGTTGTTGTATTTGCACCTTGCCGCCAGTCGATCCACCTCCATTCTGTGTGATGATTCATCATTGTTGCTGATGAGACCTACCACTGTGGTATCATCAGCAAACTTTATAATGAGGTTGGAGGTGGATGATGGCGCAGTGGTTAGCGCGGTCGCCTCACAGCAAGAAGGTCCTGGGATCGAGCCCCAGGTAGTCCAAACTTGGTGGGTCATCTCGGGTCGTCCTCTGTGTGGAGTCTGCACGTTCTCCCCGTGTCTGCATGGGTTTCCTTCGGGGGCTCCGGTTTCCTCCCACAGACCAAAGACATGTAAGTGAGGTGAATTGGCAGTACTAAGTTGTCCCTAGGAATGAATGGATGTGTGTGTGTGTGTGTGTCGGCCTTGTGATGGCCTGGCGTCCTGTCCAGGGAGTCTCCCCACCTGCCGCCCAATGACTGTTGGAATAGGCTCCAGCATCCCCGCGACTCTGAGAGCAGGATAAGCGGTTAAGACAATGGATGGATGGATGGAGGTGGATAATGCTGTGCAGTCATAGGTCAGCAGGGTGAACAAGAGCTGACTGAGCACACAGCCCTGTGGAGCGCCGGTGCTCAGTGTGATAGTCCTGGAAATGATCTTGCCAATTTGCACTGACCGTGGCTTCCCCGTGAGGAAGTCCAGCATCCAGTTGCAGAGAGAGTTGTTAAGGCAAAGCTGGCTCAGCTTTTCGATCAGGTGTTGTTGTATGATTGTGTTAAAAGCTGAGTTGAAGTCAATGAACAATACCCTCGCATAGCTGTTCTTTCCATCCAGGTAGGGCAGGGCTGGATGAAGAGCAGAGGTTATGGCATCTGTGGAGCAATTAGCACAGTATGCAAACTGGAGAGGGTCCAGAGTGGAGGGGAGGCTGAACTTGATTTGCTTCATGACCAGCCTCTCAAAGCACTTCATGATGATGGGAGTCAGTGCAATGGGGTGGGAGTCATTGTGGCAGGACACAGGGGACTTCTTTGGCACTGATATGATGGTGGTAGACTTGAAATACATGGGGATGACTGCCTGGGACAACGAGATGTTGAAGATGTCAGCAAGGACATCTGCCAGCTTCTCAGCACAGTCTCTGATGGCTTGGCCTGGGATTCTGTCTGGACCCGCAGCTTTGTGTGGGTTGACTCTGGACAGGGTCTTTCTCACATCATCTGCGGTCACCTGCAGAACCTGGTCATCTATCAGGGATGTAGTCTTCACCACCAGCACGTTGTTCAGTCTCTCATATTGTGCACAGAAGTCATTCAGTGCATCTGGGAGGGTGGGGGCACCGCCACAGGTCTGAGGAGGAGGCTTGTGGCCAGTGAGGGCCTGGATGCCTTCCACAAGCGCTGTGCATCTCTGCTATCAGTGAAGTGGCTGTTGATTCTCTGTGCATATTATCTTTTTGCCACCCCAATGCCACACGACAGGTTGGCCCTTGCTGTCTTGAGGGCTGCCTTATCACTGGATCTGAATACAGCATTCCGGGTCATCAGCAGTGCCTGGACTTCTGCTGTCAGCCAGGGCTTCTGGTTGGGCCATGAAGAGATGGTTCTGGTGACTGTGACATCGTCTATACATTTATTGATGTAGACTGTCTCTGTCACTGTGTATTCCTCCAGATCAATGTGCTCATCAGAGGAGGCTGCCACTTTCAAAATGCCCCAGTCAGTGCTCTCAAAGCAGTCCTGAAGAGCTGAAATAGACCCCTCTGGCAAGACCCTGATTCGTCACTGAACCGGTTTGGCAAGTTTCAGAAGTGGCCTGTATGCTGGAATTAGCATAACAGAGATGTGGTCTGAGTTTCCAAGGTGGGGCGGGGGAATGCTCTGTATGCATTTTTCTCATTAGTGCAAATGAGGTCCAGTTTGTTGTTTTCCCTGGTGGCAAATTTTATATGTTGATAAAATTTAGGAAATACGGTCTTTAGGTTTGCATGATTGAAATCCCCAGCAATAATGAAAAATCCACCAGGGTACGCGGTTTGTTGTTTGCTGATGCCGTTGTGTAGTTCACACAGTGCCTGAAGCACTAAGGCTCGGGGGCAAGTGCATGGCCACAGTAACAATAACAGTCAATTCTATCAGCAGATAGTATGGCCGGCACTTGACAACTGTGAATTTCACGAGTGGAGAGCAGTGTTTGGAGACCATCACAGCATTTGCACACCATTCCTTGTTAATGTAAACACAGAAGCCACCACCACGGGTTTTACCTGACAAAGATAATGAATGCTCTGTCAGCTCGGTAGCACGCTAGCTCATCTAGCTGTATGGCTGTGTCCGGAATGTTGCTGTGAATCCAGGTTTCAGTGAAGACAAAAATAAAACAGTCATTAGCTTCATGCTGGGATGTCCGTCGAAGCCATATGCAGTCCAGTTTATTTTCCAGAGAGCGTACGTTTACAAGTAAAATGGACGGGAGAGCTGGTCTGGAGGGGTTAGCATTTAGCCTAGCACAAAGGCCTCCACGCATGCCGCGCCTCCGGGTCTGTTCGCACCATCCGGCACCTTCTCAAGCGGATAGCCGCAGGGGGATGTCCTGTAGCGATGGGGCCTGGGTTGCGTAGTAAGCCGAGAAAACGCAAAGCTGGTATCTGATCGTGTGTGATCATATTTCCAATGTCCAAAAGTTCTTTACGGTTGTAATTGTGTTTCCCAGTAGAGTTGACATGGTAAGTTTGTGTTTGTGTGTGTGTGTGTATGTGTGTGTGTGTGTGTGTGTGTGTGTGTGTGTGTGTGTGTGTGTGTGTGTGTGTGTGTGTGTGTGTGTGTGTGTGTGTATACTTCTCCTGGATCACCACCTTGCCATGGTGGAGAAGCTCGCGTGTACCAATGATCCCAGGAGCTATGCCGTCCGGAGCTTGGCTCCTGGTCAGGTCAGCCAAGGCGGATAGGTCAAGGGGGAGGTTTCAGACGAAGGGCGATCCAACAAAGACGTCAACGGCGGAACTGGCGGAAGATGTCTCCAGGTCACAACGGCAGTGAAGGCAGATGAAGGCTGCAACAGAGGGTGGTCCCCAATCGTCTTGGTTCTCCATGCAATTGGACTCTGGCCACCCCCTGCCAAGGACCATGTGGTAGCTGCAGGCCCATCAGCCACTCCACATAAAAAGCTGTCACGTGCAGGTGTTCTCCTATTATGTGGCTCCAGGCTTGGCCTCTACACCCACCTGAGGACCCAGAAGGACCCAGAGGGACCCAGAGGGAGGATGGTCATACTCGACCCCGAGTGGCTGCCGATGATGATTTTATGTGTGTGTGTGTGTGTGTGTGTGTGTGTGTGTGTGTGTGTGTGTGTGTGTGTGTGTGTAGGTGGGGATTAGTGATTCTCCTCTCAGCAGGAGAGAGAGGAAGGAGGAGGAAGACATGTGTAAGGCCATGACGGTTCCACAACACCATAAACAAATCTTGCCACATACACATGTAACACATTTGTTCCCTCTCTGTCTCTGTCTTCCTTACTTGTTTTCGTTTTCTTTTTTGTTTGTTTGTTTCTTTCTTTCTTTCGCACCCAAAAATACAAACTCACAAACTCCACAAATGCATGAATTCTCACCATCCCTCTATTGTTCATACCCCTCGCCCCCCCCACCACCATCCTAGCACCACCATATTTAGACATGGGGGTGGTGAGACTGCCACACGCATCACAGCGAAGCTCCAACGTCATGAGATCGCAAGAGAGCTGATGTCACGCACAAGGTAAATGTGTGAGAGACTGAGAGAGTGAAAGAGGGAAGGAGACTATACCTCATTAAGTCCCTCTGTTATTTCCTTTGTCTCCCTGCCTCCTCTTTATCTACCTCTCCTCCCTCAGAGCTGAGGCAGTGTTTTCTGTCTCTGCAGTGGCTAATTTGAAAATGGGTTGCAGAGACAAATCTAAAGATGCTGCGACTCCAGCATCACCTTTGGATATCTTCCTCAATAATCAGAATAAGGTAACATGTTGTCACTAGTTTCACTCCCTCTTTGTCGAGCTTACCCCTGTGGTATGTACTTTAAATAAAAAGTTATATCTCGAGATGTGTCTACTTAGATATAAGAGGAGTCAAGTACAGGTAATTATCATCTCAGCTAGGAGAGATCTGATGAAGAAGTGCTGGGAGAATTACACCTTGAGATTGTGGTACAGATGATGGACCATCTTCAGCTCCTATAGGGAACTGTCTGTACAACTCCTCATTGCTTTTAATGGTAAACACATATATACTACTTCTACTACGATGTTGCTATTACAATAATAATAACAATACTTTAATAATAACAGCAATAACTATAACCATTATAAGTGAAAAAACAAGCACATAAACAAGAAACATTATATGCCTAACTACAAGCACAGAAGACGAAGAAGAAGAACAGCATCATCAACAACAACAACAACAACAAGAAGTAGAACAGGAAGAACAACAACAAGACAAACAATAACAAGAAGAACAAGAACAAGAAGAAGGCAAGCCATCAGGAAGTCATTTTTACCAGGGAAATGATGAGGGCTAGCTAAAGGTGTTGGTGAAGTAGCTGCTAGCAACCTGTGAACAGATGCCCAACGGGTGACGACAAAATCCCCAAGCAAGACTTAACGTTACAACATAAACGTCTATGATAAAAAAAAACAAAAAACAAAACAAAAGCAGAAATAAACGTTGAAATTTTCAAAACGTAGACAAAAATTGAACGTATCCTTTTCATCTCCTGAAGTAACTGAACTTTCTCGGGATTCAGCAGGGTTAGCAGCGTGCTAGCTTTCAGGGAACACATGAATGAAGACAGTGTGTACACAGTACGCATGTTACACATGCCGACAGGCTGTCCAATATGAGTCGAGTCTACTCTTGGAAGACAAAACGAACACTGACCCTTTGTTTTTTGTATGATAGCTAAGCAGCATCGACAGCATGTCTATGTTTTGTCTCAATAACAGCAGGGGATGAAGTGTAAAGTTATTATGGGAAAGAAGTAATTAAGTACTCTAATTTCTTATGAGCATTTCTTTTTTTCCCCCAGCATATTAAGTTGTAAACTTTTATCAAAAAGGTGTGTCCCTCTTGTGATGTTATGTGTCGGCATTAATCAGGCAAAGTCTCGACTAACGTTTGCTTACTTTATTCACGTTACAACATGACACTGGTAACGTTCATTTTTAGGCTCACTGGACTGAACTTCCTATCTGGCGCATCACTAACGATGACTTCACGAAGTATCCCTGCGCTTAGCACACACAGAAAGTAGTTCCATATCACTGAAAGTAATTCCATATCAATACATCTCCCTTCCTTTGAGTCTGATAAGACATGCAAATGACAGTAACTCATTATCTAATGAAATGAATGTACAAATCATCATACATCTTAATAAACTGTTACTTCTTACTCAAATCCTGGAAGACTTGTCATATTAACATATCTAAACAACCTGTAAACAGAGTTAAACTTCAATGAAACATTGACCCAACATTTATTTGACATCATTTTTTATTTTTTTTTATATCGTTCTCTCACAGGAACAGTCTCTCAACTTCTGCCACAGAACAAAACATACAATAACCAAGTCTTACAATAACCAAAGTGATCCGGGTGAACTACCAGTCACTATCATAACTGCAGGCTACATCCTAACTGCAGGCTTGTTGTGATGTGCTTAAAATCATACTTTTTGGCAAACTGAGCAAATCCTCTCCCAGAAAACTGAGGCCCATGTCAGTAATTAGTTCGTTAGGGCAACCCCATCTAGCAAAGATGTTCATTAACTTGGCTATGGTAGTGTCACTGGACATGTCTTTGAGGCGGACAATGTCAATGTACCTCAAAAAATAGTCCACAACAACTAGGAAGTTTTCTTTATTTAGTTCGCAAATATCAGCCGCCACCCTCTTCCATGAGCAGCTTGGGAGCGGGGTAGTGACCAGTGGTTCTCTTCTCTGTGTAGGCTGAGACGTCTGACATTCTCTGCATGTGCTGACTATTTCCTGAATATGTTTGCTGATTTCAGGCCACCATACACTGCATTTAGCTCTTTCACGGCATTTCACTACCCCTTGGTGACCATCATGAATGCGCTGCAGCATTTCTTTTCTCAAGCTCTGAGGCACCACTATTCTGTTGTTGTACAGTACCATTACATTACATTACAGTCAATTAGCCGACGCTTTTATCCAAAGCGACTTAAAATAAGTGCATTTAACGTAGGAAATCAGGAGAACTCCTAGTCATCAGAGGTCATAAGTGCATCTAAACAAGCATCTAAGAGCATAACCAGTGCTAAAGTAAAAGTGCAAGAAAGAGATTTTTTTTTAAATGAGTGAATACAATAAGTGCTAAGAACAAGTGACAGGGTAACAGTTCTTAAAGAGGTGAGTTTTCAACCTGCGCCGAAAGATGGGCAGCGACTCCGCTGTCCTGACATCAGTGGGGAGTTCATTCTACGACTGTGGGACCAAGACAGAAAAGAGTCGTGACCGGGTCAATCGGCAGCAAGGGCCTCTGAGCAACGGGGCAACCAGGCATCCCGAGGCAGCAGAGCGAAGTGGTCGGGCGGGGGTGTAGGGCTTATACATGGCCTGGAGATAGGAAGGAGCTGTTCCTTTCACTGCCCTGTAGGCTAGCACCAAAGTCTTAAACTGGATGCGAGCAGCTACTGGGAGCCAGTGTAGGGACATGAGAAGGGGAGTTGTGTGGGAGAACTTAGGGCGGTTGAACACCACACGAGCTGCAGCTTTCTGAACAAGCTCCAGAGGTCTGATGGCCGACGCCAGGGCGCCAGCAAGGAGGGAGTTGCCGTAGTCCAGCCGGGAGATGACCAGAGCCTGGATGAGCACCTGTGCCGTCTTGTCGCTGAGGAATGGGCGAATCCTCCTGATGTTATAGAGGAGAAATCTGCAGGAGCGAGCAACCAATGCAATGTTTTCTGCAAACGACAGTTGGTCGTCCAGCATCACACCCAGATTCCTCACAGTCCAAGTTGGCGTCACCACGGTGTTGTCAATGGTGATGGTCAGGTCTCGGTGTGGGCAACCTTTCTCCGGGAGGAACATCAGCTCTGTCTTGTCCAGATTTAGCTTCAGGTGGTGTGTCGCCATCCACTCCAAGATGTCAGTCAAGCACGAGGCAATGCGTGTCTCTACTTGTGTGTCAGAGGGAGGAAAGGACGAGATTGGCCCTTTTGAAGTTGTAAGATGGTGTCTAGATGCAGAATAGGCTTTTACCTGGAGCAGTACATCTGCTGAATACCTGGGCCATCCCTTTATCACAAACTGCTTGACCAACTGTAACTCACTACCCTGCAGTGTCTGCTGCTTGACAATGTGCAGCTTGGTTGGTGTGATGGGCCATGCCTCCCGGACAGCCTCCTCATAGGCTTCCAGTTCGCTGGTCAGCTCCGAGACTTCCATTGCTGCATGTGGGTGAGGGTGCCATGACCGCGTATCTGCAATGACGAGCTGCTTTCCAGGGACATATTCAGCAGTAATCAGATTATAACGCATCATGGGCATTAACAGTCTCTGACACCTCATCGATACTGAATCTAAGTCTCTACTGTTTATCAAGGAAATTAGTGGTTTGTGGTCAGTTTGTAAAGTGAATGAATCAAGGCAGTACAGATATCTTGTAAATTTTTCACATGCCCAAACTGAGGTGAGGCACTCTTTTTTCTATTTGCGCGTAGCGCTTTTCTGCCTCCGTGAGTGCTCTAGAACAGTAGGCTATGGATTTTAACAGTCCATCATGTTTCTGCAAAAAGACCCCACCTAAGCCATAACTACTTGCATCAGCACTGACTATGGTGGGTTTTGTCAAGTCATAAAAGGTTAGCACAGGCGACTCAGTGATTAGTTGTTTTACCTTTGTAAAGGCCCCCTCCTGTGCTGCCCCCCAAGTCCACATCACGTCACTCTTCAGGAGGTCATTGAGGGGTCTGGTGACCTCAGACAGGTGTGGGAAATACCTGCTTAGGTAGTGAGTCATGCCCAAGAATCTCCTCAGCTCAGTCACATTGCATGGCGGTTCTAGCTGAGTGATAGCCTGGACCTTGGTCTCGTCAGGGCAGACGCCGTTCTCATCGATACAGTGTCCCAGGTAGATGAGCTTTCACTGGCGTAGGAGACACTTGTCATGGTTGAGCTTTAACCCTGCTTTTTTTAGCATGAGCAGAGTGCGCTGGAGTCTCTCCTCATGCTCTTCTATGGTATCTGAGTAGATGAGGATGTCATCCATATACGTGGCCACACCCTCCTGATTACGCAGAAGCGCCGACATTTCTCGTTGGAATATTTCTGGGGCGCTCCTAATGCCAAAAGGGAGCCTGTTGAAATGAAATCTCCCAAAGGGGTTCATGAAAGTTGTGAGCTTGGCACTCTCTGAGTCTAGTGGTATCTGCCAGAAACCACTGGCTGTGTCTAACAGAGAAAATACCTTAGCTCCAGCACGTTTGGGTAGAATATCGTCTACAGTGGGCAGCATGTATTTTTCTCGTTTGACTGCTTTGTTCAACTTTTTAAAGTCCACGCAAATTCTTATACGCTCCTTGTTTTATTCAGGCACTGGTACCATTGGGGCACACCACTCAATAGGTTCCTTGATTTCTGTTATCACACCACTAGCGAGCATGCTGTCTAACTCCCTTTTTACTTTTGGAAGCATCAGCAAAGACATACGCCTGGCTGTGGTTATGCTGTACAGTTCTATATCTTCTTTCAAGGTTATTTTTACTGGTTTTATCTTCAGTGTGCCTATTTCTGTTGAACAGGAGCTTTTTTGGCTGTGCTGAGCTTTTGATTTCTTCTATGCGTTTTACAAGGCCCATTGCAACGGCTACATTGCGGCCTAGTAGGTGACTTCCCTGCCCTTTAATCACATTCAGTTTGAACTTAAACTGTCGCCCCTTCCACTCAGTGGTAGTGGCTGTAAAGTGGCCTATGCATTTCAGTTTACCACCTGGGCTGTCTAATTTTATCACAGACTTTCTCAGTTTTGGTCTATTTGCTATCAGGTTGTAGGTTTTCTCTGATATCACACTTGTATCTGCCCCTGTGTCTATTTTGAAGTTAACTGTGATACCTTGTAGTGGCAGCTTCACTGTCCATGCACCGTTTGAGTCGTCCACCTCTGTGACTTCTCCGAGGAAGTAGGACTAACTCTCATCTCCTCCCTCATGAGATTCAGTGACCTCGTCCACTACATGGGAGTGGCAAACTAAAGCAAAATGTCCAATTTTACTGCAATTAAAACATGCAGCATTCTTTGCAGGGCAATTATCTCCTTTAGCGTGTGCTTTCCCACACCTGTAGCATTTGGTGGCTTTCCCACTCCAGTGCTGTGGCTGTTCTGCTTATTTTTCGCTGCCCCCATTTCCGTTGCCCCTCTTTTTCTGTCCGGTGCCGCATTTCCAAGTGTCTGCATGCTGCGCGCACTTTGAGGCAATCTAATTTAACTGCACTGCTGCTTAGGCCCCTGCTTGCTCTGTGACATGCCCTTTTATTTGTTCTGACTGCTTTACGAGCACCACTGCTTTGTCGAGAGTCAAGTCAGATGTTAACTGCAACTTCTCTGACAGTTCCTTATCCAGAATGCTTATTACCATTCTATCACGAATATTTTCAGTTTTAGCAGCAGTGGCGCCCCCAGAAATTTTTCATAGGGGTGGCCAAATGGGGCCACTGAAAATCTTGGGGTGGTACACCAAAACCAAAAGCCATGACTGAATTTCAGGAATTCTATTATGCTGTTGTAGTTCCTATACGACGTAATTTATGGAGTCGAGGAGTCGATTCCATCGATTCTCATATTTTAAACCAGAGTCGGAGTCGATTCCAAAAACTTGAGAGTCGTGCACCCCTACAGCTAGCTAGAAACAGATGTTGCTCAGCTGCTGTCAAGAGGCAGACTGTGCACGAGGGAGGCAGTGTGACGCACGATCAAAAGCGGCTGGCTGCCTGGCTATGCATTTGTTATTTTCTTTGACATGAATTATTATGAAAAATATACATTATTAATTTAAATGAACAGCACCTAATGTAAAATATCAGATAGAAGCATATTCTGCATAATCAGAAGCATATTCTGCATATGCGACTCATGGCTGGGGGGCCAGCGGGGGGGCGGGGATAGTACTAGGGTGACCGTGGCCACCCCTTGGGGGCACCACTGTTTAGCGGCGCCAAAATCGCACGTTTCTGCTAGCTCATGCAGGCTACATATATATATATATATATATATATATATATATATATATATATATATTCCTCGGTAGTCTCTCCCGACTTTTGAACACACTGGTGGAATCGAGCCCTATCATGGATGACATTAACTCTTGGTACAAAGTAGTTATCAAGTTTGGCCAATACAGTTTCGTAATCATTCTGACTTTCACCTTGTGCAAAGGTAGGGGACTTGGATACCTGTTCGGATTCTCTCCCCAGCGAGTAGAGCAGCGTGCAGACTTGCACCTCCCCCTCTTCTTTGTTTAGCTTTGTAGCTTTCCTGAAGCGTTGAAAACGTTAGCGCCATTCTAGCCAATTGTCAGGGCGAGTAAAATCCAAACTTTCAGACGGTGGAAACTTGGCCATCTCGATCCTCTAGACTTCTGACACCATGTTATGTGTCGGCATTAATCAGACGAAGTCTCGACTAACGTTCACTTACTTTATTCACGTTACAACATAACACCGTTACACCGATAGCTTTCACTTGTAGGCTCAATGGACTGAACTTCCTATCTGGTGCATCACTAACGATGACATCACGAAGTATCCCTGCGCTTAGCACACACAGAGAAAGTAGTTCCATATCACTGAAAGTAGTTCCATATCAACACACTTCTGATCAATAGCTAGTGAGGGTAAATCCATTCCATGTATAAGACAGCCCACCAATCATGCTGCTCTGACGACTGAGGATATAAATCTTACAGAGAGCTGACTGGTCGACTTTAAGCTGAGAAGCCCGCTCAGATCATGACCAAGATGGCAGATGACCATTCTGAAATATGCGTATATGTAAACCTATGAACATTCCTCTTTCCTCAACCTGACCGATGTGTGTAAGGATGTCCTGGCGCGTCTCTAGACTCGACTGTAAATCCTCTGGAGCTGTGAAAGCAGAGACGGTCAATAACAATGCTATAATTTGAACAGGGAATCCCCCCAAGTTTATTGTAGTCGGGTGAGACGGAGGATGACACGGATGCGTGAGCACCCACGCGTGCACGCGCACAGACAAGTCCTTATTAAAACCATTTTATGCCATGTGTATGTGGGTGGTTGTGGGTCTCTCAGACAGCGGAACACAATCCTGCGTCAGTGTACATGTGTGCGCGCGCGCGTACGTGACTGCGTGGGCAAGATATCCACTGACGTCTGAGGGCTCAGGGTTATTGCACCACAGAGGGAAAAACTTCGCTCACAATACCACAAACAAACAAACAAACCCGGGGGTATTCGCTCGATAGTGAGCCTCAGCGAGTGGAGAGGAATCCACTTACTCAGACAGAGACAGAGAGCCCCTGCCTCTGCCACGATCTACTATTAGACAGACCTTTCCTCCGTCGTATATGATGAATTCTTTCATTTCTAGTGATTAGATTACCAAACTCTGGCTGCTGAGCTCATAGGAGAGGTGTGTATGTGCATGCTTACGTTAACGTGTGTGTGTGTGTGTGTGTGTGTGTGTGTGTGTGTGTGTGTGTGTGTGTGTGTGTGTGTGTGTGTGTGTGTGTTTGGTGTATGCTTATATTCATGTATGCCTGTATTTACTATTCACGATGGTGAAACCTATAATTGGGTTTATTTAGTATTTACCATATGCTATATATTACAAGCAGTATAGTTGTCTCTACAATACACAATAAACGTGCAATGGATGTTGTGTAAACACAACATCCATTGCACGTTGTCCTTCTTTGGAGAGAGATCCCTCCTCTGTTGCTCTCCCTGGGGTTTCTTCCTATTTTTTCTCCCTGTTAAAGTTTTTTTTAAGGGAGTTGTTCCTTATCCGATGTGAGGGTCTAAGGACAGGATGTTGTGTTGCTGTAAAGCCCCTTGAGGCAAATTTGCAATTTGTGATATTGGGCCTTCACAAAGGAAATTGACTTGACTTGAGTCGCCTACCGCACTACAGCGCTCACTAATACTGTTAAGGGTGCTTACCAAGCGGTTCCAATCAATTCACACCTTTATAAAAGAGACGTCAGCTACGGAGTTATTACTTCCAAAGAAAATGGTGAGGAAAAAGACAAAAATAAACAGAATGAAAAGCGTGGTTTGTGTCAACTTGTTTTTATTCCTTTTGTATGCAGGCACCTTCAAGTCCTACTTCACGCTATTCGTTCTACTCATTTCAGATGTCACCAGTGCATTGTTTAGTACTGTAGAGCCGAAGGAACGGAGAAGACCGTAGGTTCACACTTTAGCCGTGTAGGCAACTTCTTTAATCCACGGTAAATCAGAGAGACAACAAAACCACAGCTCGACTGAGCGGAGGCGGCAAGAATACCCAGAAAACTAGCTGAACAACCATAACTTAACCCTGCGTTAACCTGCCAGGGCAACCATGACTTAACCCTTAGTTCCTGGGTTGAATTCTGTCCCCAATACGTATCCACCACAGTACATGAATTATTTGAAAAGGCCCTGAACAGAAAGCTGTGAATTGTAAAGAGAATCAACTCCCTGAAGGATCTCCGGGATCCTTGAACAAGTTCAACCTCACAGTTGAGTTGTGTAGTGTTGTAGTGCTGTAGTGTTGTAGCATTGTGTTGTGTTGTGTGGTGTAGTGTTGTGTTGTGTATTGTTTAGTGCTGTGTAATGTTGTGTAGTGTTGTGTGGTGTAGTGTTGTGTAATGTTTAGTGCTGTGTAGTGTTGTGTATTGTGTAGTGCTGTTTAGTGTTGTGTTATGTAGTGTTGTGTAGTGTTGTGTTTTGTACTGTTGTGTGCTGTTATGTGGTGAAGGGTAGAGTTGTAATTCTGTAGTGATGTGCACTGTTGTAGTGTTGTGTAGTGTAATGTGTTGTATCACGTAGTGTTGTGTAATGTTGTACTGTTGTGTAGTGTTGTGTTGTGTAGTGCTGTGTAGTGTAGTGTGGTGCAGTGTTGTAATGTTGTGTAGTGTTGTGTAGTGTTGTAGTGCTGTGTTTTGTAGTGTGGTGTAGTGTTGTAGTGTTGTGTAGTGTTGCAGAGTTGTGTAGTGTTGTGTATCATTGTAGTGTTATAGAGTTATAGTGTTGCATAGTGTTGAAGAGTTGTGTATTGTTGTAGTGGTGTTGTGTGATGTTGGGTTGTGTAGTGTTGTGCATTGTTCTTTCTCCTGGATCCCCACCTTGCCATAGTGGAGAAGCTTGCAAATGACCAATGATCCCAGGAGCTGTGCCGTCTGGAGCTGGGCTCCTTGGTCAGCCAAGGCGGATAGGTCAAGGAGGAGGTTCCAGACGAAGTGCGATCCAACAAAGACCTCAACGTGGAACTGGCGGAAGATGTCTCCAGGTCACAACGGCAGTGAAGGCGGATGAAGGCTGCAACAAAGGGTGGTCCCCAATCGTCCTGGCTCTCCATGCCATTGGACTCTGGCCACCCCCTGCCAAGGACCGTGTGGTGGCTGCAGGTGCATCAGCCACTCCATGTAAAAAGCTGTCACGCACAGGCATCCTCCCATTATGCAGCTCCAGTATCTGAAGACCCCGAGGGACCCAGAGGGAGGATGGTCATACTCAACCCCGAGTGTCTGCCGATGATGAGTGTTGTGTAGTGTTGTGTCGTGTATTGTTGGTGCATCTGCGCAATAAGTGAAACCATTGTCCAAAGTTACCGTGCTGAAGTTTCACATGTAAACAAAAGTCATTTTTGATCCTTCCTTTTTTTGCTGGCGTATTGAAGGCAATGCCTGTTCCCTGTGACACACCTGTAAGATTTCTTTACAAGCAAGACTGAGGGCTTTAGCAATAAATAAATAAACAAACAAACAAACAAATAAATAAACAGTACTCTCGCCACCAAAACTATGCTTCAGAGTTCATCTGGTGCGTCTCAGGCCAAATTTGTGATCAGTCAGATTTAAATAAGAACGACAGCTTTCAGGATTGTAGCTTCAACATACTAAATAAAGCCCAAAACCCCCACTTACTCGTTTACTTTTTTTCAAAGACTATGGAGCATTTTGAAACATTTCTCCATGCAATGATATAATACATGAATAAAAGTCAGTGCACAGAGGACGGTGTTCTTATCTCTGCTCACCAGAAATAAGGATGAGCCCAGTCAATACCATTCATAAATCACGTTGCCCATTAAAGCCAGTGAGTGTCCTTGTTGGCCCTCCTTGAATTAAGCACATGAATTTGAAATGTCCACGTAGGTGATTAAATCCCCCCCCCTCTCTCGGAGGAATGTCAATACAATTGGTGAGCTGAAATCAAGATCTGATACCCACACAAACGTCTTTTGACGTTGTCAGGCTTAGACCATTTTAGACTGCATGCAAAACGAGTTGCAGTCATCGGATTGCAGACAAGACGCGACAGTTACTCAATCACCCGAGGAAAAGGGACACTGTTGTTTGATTTGTCAGACAATTCGATTTTCAGTACAAACATCCAACCTCTAAACCGTGGCAGGCGCAGGTTTAACGTCACGTATGTGTTGAACTCGTGGTCTGCGGGAAAACCCTTGCTTGAACTTCATGTTTTTACGGAGCGGACTGGGCTGATGACCACAAATCACACGGACATTGGCTACTGACATATAACTTATTCAACATTCCTCTGAACAAGCAGCAGAGAGCTGATGAGTATTTGCTCATTGAATTGTTCTGTCCATGGTGCTGATTTACAAAGAGGTGGCTCAGAATCTGGCCTGGGATAACAAGTCCCCGCTGCTGATCGTTTGCGGATACAATTCTGCTCTACACAGGCGTACATGCTATTTTCTTTTCTTTTTTTTCTTCAAGAAACGCTTGCTCAAGCTTCTCAGCTGGAGGTGCCAGCTGTAGGCTGAATGAACGTGGTCGTCCATCACACTGGGTGGGCAGTGGGGTTGATTGCCCATCAAGCGTCGCCGCGTGCGCACGGTGAGAGCTGCCGGATACAAACTTACAGCGTGTCTCACGCGCACTGCAGCCACAGACCAAACCTAGTAGAGAAACCTGGGCTCCGTTGCCACAAATCAGGTCGCTCTCGACGTCACCCTCTTGACATCAGCAGCGGATCGCCGCTTAAATACCAGCAGCGGCAGAGAGTGTAAATACAACAAGACACACCTTCATATGGGACTCAACCCTGTGAAACAAGAACCTTCCGGACAATGTGCGGCATGTTCTTTATCGACTAAGGCACTTCGACTCATGGTTTCTTTGCCCATTTCGCTCCTCGCTTCGTTTTGAGGAACCCGGGTAGTTAAGGAAGTTGCCTTAAGTTTGAATCCCTCCACTGTGTTTGGGTTGAATGATGACCAACGACACCCTTTTGTTCGATGAGTTCGACGGCAACATTTCGGACCCACCGCAGCCGCTGTCTCTCACCCTCAACCACAGCGCCTTCCCTCCTCTCCGGCTGGAGTCCAGGTCCCTGGTCACCTCCGCCACCATGTTCGCCGTGGGAGTCTTGGGGAACCTGATCGCCATAGTCGTGCTGTGTATCTCCAAGAGGGAGCAGAAGGAAACCACTTTCTACACGCTCGTGTGTGGGATGGCCATCACGGACCTGTTGGGCACCTGCTTCACCAGCCCGGTGGTGATCGCCACCTATGTGGCCAATCGCTGGCCTGGCGGACCCCTGCTTTGCCATTTTTTCTCTTTCTCCATGCTTTTCTTCGGCTCGGCCGGGATGTCCATCCTGTGCGCGATGGCTGTCGAGCGGTACCTGGCGATAAACCACGCGTATTTCTACTCCAAGCACATAGACCGGACGACGGCGCGCCTCGCGCTCCTCGGCACCTACCTGGCCAACATCGTGCTGTGCATCATGCCCAGTTTTGGCCTCGGACAGCACGTCAGACACTTCCCTGGCACCTGGTGTTTCCTGGACTGGAGGGCGACGGATCCGCTGGGTGCCTCCTATTCCTTCCTGTACGGCAGCGCAATGCTGCTGCTAATCTTGGTGACCGTTTTGTGCAACTTCGCCGTGTGCAAGTCGCTGGTGGGGATGACCCAGAGACCGGGGATAGTCCGAGCGGAAGTGTGCGCGCAAGGATCCAGGCGCCGGTTTCCGCGGCTGCGCTCAGTTACCTCTGCGGCGGAGACCCAGATGTTCTGGCTGCTGATATTCATGACCATCGTGTTCCTGGTCTGCTCCATCCCGTTAGTGGTAAGTTTAGTGTCATTCTATTCTATTGTGACCATGTAACATAGATGTGCATCCCGTTCGTCAGAGGTCTTAAAAACACAATTTGGCTGCCATGGTTCTTGCCATGGATGCTGGATGGTTGTTTGAGCTACCCGAATGAATGAAAGGTTCAAAAAGGTCCAGAAAGTCTAACGGAAGCGTCTTCAATGCAACCAAGCAGCCGTTAACTTTGGAACAAGATAAGCTCATCAATGATATCCATGATTTGGCCAACAACTAGTTTTAGCATAGCATGAAGTATAGTGTACTCGTATGGGTGCTTGGAATAAAAAGGTCAATTTTTAAGTAAAAAAAATCAAACAAACAAACAAACAAACATCCCTCCTTAGTATCTAAGACATTCTCTGTCTTTCCTCTTCACGTTATAGGTGCGGATTTTTGTCAACCAGCTGTTTGGTCCTGCCTATGTTTCTGCCGGAGGGAAGCCGGACTACCGCAGTGACATCCTGGCTATCCGCTTCGCCTCATTCAATCCCATTTTAGACCCTTGGGTTTATATTCTGTGCCGGAAAAATCTCCTGGTAAAGGGCTGCGAGAAGCTGAAGCGGACCGTGGGCCGGGCCAAAACCGGCGGCGGTCATGACGTAGGCTGGACAGGAGGTCAGCACTCGCCCCCTTCATTTGACCACAGCAACGAGACCAGTTACGCGTCATTACGCACCGCCAACTGTATCAGGAGCGACGCCGCCACGAACAAACCCTCCGCGAACCTGACAATGAGACAAGCCTGGGACTACGACACGGCCCGGGTCAACTTCCACCCATTCAGTGTCGAGCCCGGCACCGTTGCGGGATTTGAAGCGGACGCCGCGGCTGCGTCCAAGCCGACCGTGGCGACGTCGACGCCGGTGGGAGGCAGCGGCGCTCCGTCTCGCCACCACACCAGAAATGTGGACGTTGTCACGTGCAGCTTCAGCACACCCAGCTCGTGCTGGTCAGAGAGAGGCCTATGACAGACCCAACACCCCCCAGCCAAGAAAGAGAGGGGGATTGGTTTTTAACGCGTGCACACCACGCGGGCTTTAAGAAGCGAGGAGGGAGGTGTGGCTGGGAGGGGGCGAAGCCTGCACACTTACGAGACAAGATGCACTTACCGCGTTACCAAGTCTGCGTAACCATATCGTCATACCCTGTGGGTACAGTTAAAGCACTACTGACCTGTGACGTGAAGGAGTTCCCAGGAGGTTCACCTCGAGTGAATATGTATTTAAATACACGGAGTGGATCCGTATGAGTGGCTACTGAGCATCTTTTTTTCCGCATAACCCTGATTCAACACTCTGCTGGACGTTTCGCAATGGGACATTTCTCTGTACTAAAACGTGCAGCAGAGTCTGGCATCGGGGCTACTTTTTTGCAAAGATGTGTTTATGTTGTGTGATATGCAGGTGCTGCATTATATGCATTGTGCTGCTATTTCGTTCTGTTTCGTATAAGCTACCAGTGTTACATAACAAAGGGAAAACTGAGTGTAAAGTTGCCTGTTCTATACGAAAATCTTGTTTTATACGGTTTAATATTAACTGCATTTCGTGAAATGGCAAAAAAGGGGCAAACGATCGACTGAAAAGAACAAACAATGAAAAAGTTGTGTGACGTGCCAAGTGCGGTGAATGTAACGGTGAGTCTGGGGGGGGGGGAATAAAGAAATAAACGTGACGACAGGACGTCTTTGTTTCCTCAATACTGCCCCTATAGGAAACAATGAGGCGACATTCAGGATGTTATGTATATTCTTGGGTAGCGCTGGCAGACACAGTAAGTTTTCAACAACAGCTGTGAAAGCTGTATAATTGTTCATACGGTGGCCGTGTTCGCGGAAAACAGCAGGTTAACCTGTGCTGAAAGTGAGTTTGTGGAAAATAATGAAATGCAACTGAAGACACTATGCTTTACCTCAATACTGTACCTAGTTAATAAACAATGTGATGACGTATCAAGCAGACCACAGTTAGGACCAATGCCTTAAAACATGCACATATGTTCAGCATCAAGGCCAAAACACCCACGCCAAGTCCAATGGGCTCCGAGCACCACGTAGTTTTAAAGTAACGGTACTCGGTGAATGCACAGTATCCTGTAGTACTTCCAATCTACCAGTAGATAGAGCCCTGGGCTAAGGAAGAACCACGAATTAGTCCTGCAAAGGAAACGAAGAGCTCGTTATATAGCATACATTTTCTCAATTAATCAAAACAAACTGTATTGTATATTATAAACTTTTATTCCCTTGGAGGATAATGCAATATAAAAATAAAGCAAACTTTGTATAATAATAATAATAATAATAATAATGTCCTTAAATACTGAAGTACATATGAGATACTGGAGTTGTGTAACCATGGTCGGTTCCTTTATTTTTCTTTGTCCCACTTTTCACTATGAAATGAAACATGCCATGGCTCTTTGCCACATATGTTGTGTTTGTAACTGACTGGGATTTTCACTACAGTGTCAGGCAGCTGTAATCATGACTCCTCAGCCAAAATGTCCGAGGTGTACTAGCTAAGTAAAACCTATTATTTGGCTTTTTCAAATCCCCATCCATTGCAGGAGTCAGACCCAATTAGTATTTTTGGAGGTGGGGGGGGGGGGGGAATTTGTCAGGTATGCCACATAAAACCATACCAGGGTCAACCGAGGTCAGTAATGAACACCATAGCTTTGAGAATAGTTTTAGCCCGTCATTGCAGCAAATATGAACTGTGGGATAACGGTGTTGGTATCAATAAGACACGCAAGATCGGCCAGCCCTGGAAAATTAGTTGAACCCATTCCACTTGTAATTTGAATGTGTGTAAAGTCATTTATAACCCTGATGTGAAAATCAGCCGCTTCACAAACAATTCAAGCAAAGTAACCAATGACATGAAACCCCCGAAAAGTGTGATTTTGGTAATAAATACTTATTCATCTACAACTGAGTTCATAAAAAAGCTCTCATACGAAGCAATAATAAATAAATAACTTATCAGAAATAAATATATTTTCCTATTGTACAGTAATGCATGGGGATGCATGGCATCCATTGGGTTGAGTTCACCTGAACATAGAAACGATACAATGTAACATCCCTGTTTTTTTCTGCAAAATACAAAAGTAACATTAAACGTCTGGAAAAGTCTGCTTCTCCATGACTGCTCCACCACAACATCCATCCAGTCAGAGGTGTCTGTTTGCTGAGGGACCACACACACACACACACACACACACACACACACACACACAGATGGGAATGGTCTTTGGGATTTGCCCACACCGGAGCATAACGGTGACGTTCCCGCTTGGAGTCTGTGTAATGAGTAATAATCGTAAGTGGTGCATATTAATAACCATTAACTCAGTCGAAAACAACCTGTTGAAGAGGAAAAGGAAAATGCAAACATTAATTCCCTGATGATCTCCCCCATACGTCTTTGATATTTCTTTGACTAAAATATCCCGGTTCCACCCTGTCCCTTCCTCCACGACAGGAAATATATAACAGGAAGTGGATAAGTGGCCTCCATCACTTCCTCCCCTTGTCCTCCTCACGCCGCAGTCCTATTCCTCTCTGCACTATCTGCAGGCCTGTTGTTTGTTTAATACAGGTGACCACTGGGGCCCTCCATGCATTTAGACGCTGTTATACAAAGCCTCAACACTGAGCTTCCTCTTGACCTCTTTGTTCAGGATGAGTGTCAGTCCACATCTCCTATCGGCCACCCCCTCCTTCGATCGCTTACTCAGCCCATACATATGCAGCTGGCGGCAGACAGCGACTGGATGGTTTGCCACTTTGTGTTGGTGTCCATGAAGGAAACCGGTTCGTATCGGTCAGGCCGGCAACAGGGGTGGCTGCTCACCTTCCGGGCCATGCGTCGGGGGAGTGAGCCGTTCTCCAGCAAGGCCTTAAGCGCCAGGTCGTACTCAGTGCGTGAAGACTGACAGGAGCCCACACAGAACTTGAAGAGGACAATCTCGTCCGAGTCAAAGCCCAGTCCCAGGTCCCTGACCCTCATCTTCCTCCTTTCCACGCGGCAGTCCTGCTGCTCTGGTTGGGAAGCTGGTCATTTTTACCCCTTTCCTTTCTTCCTTCTCTTCCTCCCTCTTTCTCGTGTTCCCTCTCTTTCTTCTTTCTCTTCTTCTTCTTCTTTGGTTGGCCCTGGGGCTGAGGTTCTGAGGGGTCAGAGGAGCGCGGAGAACGACTCCCCCAGTGACCACCGGGATGATCATCTGCCTCATCCAATACATATGGATCTGGATGTGAGAGGAGAGGAAGGCGAGAGAGAGAGACAGAAGGCAGTGGAGGACCAGACAGAAAATCCAGGATTATTTGAGCAGAGATAAATAATATATAACATTATGTGTATATTGTAAAATGTATGGTGGTAAGCTATTCCCCTTCACTTTTAATGCAAAAGATATCTCTCTCACCCTAAATAGTACATGTAAATATTTAGTTTGTCAGGCAGCCAGTCAAACCACATGCTCTAGAAACTGTCTGACAAAGCAGATGTGCTGTAAATGAAAAGAGAAAAAGCTTTTCTCTACCATATAGAGCGTGCCAGTCGGGGTAAGGGTCACTCTCTTTCTCCTGCTCTTGCTCCGGCTCTTTCTCCTCCAGCATCTCTGGCGGAGTAACAGGAAGTTGTCTCTCCACCTGGTCTCCCAGCAGGCCCACGGCGTGGCCCGAGTCTGGCCCTCCACCAGCAACACGGCTGCCACCACCCCTACGAGCTCCTCCCACCAGGGGCAGCAGAGAGACCACCACCCACAGCAGCAACTAAACGAGACGAAATTCATCTGTGAACCAAATCAAGAGCACTAACTTGCGTTGAGAGCGTGGGAGGATATTTATTGTTAATATCACGGCGCCAAGTACTGCTTTCCCAGAAACCCACTGATGATGAGTGTTGGCTTATAAATCACCAATAACAGCCTTAATGTATGTTAGAGAGAGAGAGAGAGAGAGAGAGAGAGAGAGAGAGAGAGAGAGAGAGAGAGAGATAGAGAGAGAGAGAGAGAGAGAGAGAGAGAGAGAGAGAGAGAGAGAGAGAGAGAGAGAGAGAGAGAGAGAGAGAGAGAGAGAGAGAGAGAGAGAGAGAGAGAGAGAGAGACCGTCTCGAGGTGTGACGGAAATGGGCTCATTAACAATTAACATCAACAAGTGGCTCATTATTTTTTATCTATTTGCAGTCTACATAGTGGAGATGAAAAAAACGGCCAGTTTCTTTACAGGAGCGTTATCTCTACTGAAGAAGAAGAAGAAGATGAGGATGTGATGAGGATGAAGGAAGGAAGGGGGGAAGGGATGGAGAAGGGAAGGAGGAAGGAAACATGCAGATTGGTCATAGAAAAATGCAAATTACAGACCTTGACTTGTGATGACATTACAGAGGTCACTCCTTGTCTATTTCTTCTCCAGGCCCTCCATCTGGGCCCACCTGGAGTGAGAGAGAGAGCGAGAGAGAGAGAGAGAGAGAGAGAGAGAGAGAGAGAGAGAGAGAGAGAGAGAGAGAGAGAGAGAGAGCGAGAGAGAGAGAGAGAGAGAGAGAGAGAGAGAGAGAGAGAGAGAGAGCAGATAAATAAGGTGAGAAGGTGAACAAAGCCTTACAGTGTCAATTTTCCCCTTCCCAGAACTTACCCCTAAAAGGATAACATAAACTAAAGGCACAAAATGCGGGTGATATAACAAAAACATTCGCAATATTCTATATACTGTACCAAAACAGCCCCCCGGGCTCCTAAACAACCCAGCCGGTCACATAAATCACGTCCTCAATGCCTGAGGACAGCATGTTTATTGTTGCTTCAGTAAAGGCTAATGTTTGCTGCCAGCTAGTGTGGCCAGTGTTGGCTTGTAGGCTCATACATCCACACAACAGCGCTAATCTGGTCACAAAAGGCAGCCCGTGTGATATACCTGTCAAAAGCATTCTTTAGGGCTACTGCTGTGGCAGAGGTACAAGGAGGGGGGACTTCACGGAGGTCCCAGACAAAAACCACAGAGATTCAGAGGGAACGATAAGAAATGTTATGGATGGAGACGTTTATATACATGTGGCGCGGATGCTTGCCGCTGGCTATGGAGCGCCACACGTCCCATATGCCAAGGTCATAAAGTGCTTTCACAGGCTCCAAGACATGAAACCGAGCGAGGGTAGGAGCAGTTTCTCTCTGTAAAGGTGAGTATGTACAGCTTGTGATTTTCGTATGTTCTAGCAGCCGATGCACGAGCTCTTCCATCCATGCATATGTCATTCATCAGTATGGCAGAATTTTCTAAACAGCTGCCAGTGTGGAAACAAGAGAGAACCAAACAAGCACTGAAGCAGTAGTAAAGGGCGTCTGGGTAGCGTAGCGGTCTGTTCCGTTGCCTACCAACACAGGATCAGCGGTTCGAATCCCCGTGTTACCTCCGGCTTGGTCGGGCGTCCCTACAGACACAATTGGTCATGTTTGCGGGTGGGTATGTGTCCTGGTCGCTGCACTAGCGCCTTCTCTGGTCGGTCAGGGCGCCTGTTTGGGGGGGAATAGCGTGATCTTCCCACGCGCTACATCCTTCTGGTGAAACTCCTCACTGTCAGGTGAAAAGAAGTGGTTGGCGACTCCACATGTATGAGAGGAGGCATGTGGTAGTCTGCAGCCCTCCCGGCTCGACAGACGGGGTGGAGCAGCGACCGGGACGGCTTGGAAGAGTGGGGCAATTGGCCAAGTACAACTGGTGAGAAAAGGGGGCAAAAAATCCGCCCACCCAAAAAAAGGGACATTCCAAAACAGGTATTATTGTGGCTCAAGCACAACTACTATCAGTTTGTTAGATGCTCCAAAGAAGATGCATTCTGGCAGAACAAAACAGAGGGATATGGATCATCAGTCCCTGAGTGTACAAATATACCAGTCAGAGCTGTTTAATTCTTATGTGAAAGACAGATTTGTGACAAAATATTCCACCCAGAGATACTCCGTCACTGATACATAACATAAATCATATGGCATATGATCAAGGTACTGTCATACTGGTGGGAAGGCAGGCATTGCAGAAACATGAACAGGCTCTGTCATCTCTATAAGACATCTGTAGGCAGCCCTGCAGCTGGGCTATAGTGAGAGTGAACCGTTATTATAAGGAGGGCATTATAGATTTCATTGGCATGTAAGGTGCTGTGATTTGCTAACAGTTGCTGATATTCAAAATAAACCCACCTGTGCACCAAAATGGATGATAAGGACTCCCTGCACTTCAGCCTATTTTACTTGTACAGTGGAGTGAAAGAGAGAGAGAGAGAACTAGGCAGGAAGAGAAATTGTCAGAAAGTAGTTGTACACAGTCAAGGTTCAGACGGGAGGTAGGAAAGAGCAAGACAAGTGAGACCGAGGCAGAGAGAAAGAAAAAAAACACTGAGTATGACCCAAGACCGGCAGACAGAGTATAAACCAACTGCTGCAACCTAAAACCAAGCTGTGCTGACTTCAGCTCTCCATCTCCCTCTGCCTTTAGCCTGATTTAGAGCCCAATTTCAGTGTGGTGTGTGTGTGTGTGTGTGTGTGTGTGTGTGTGTGTGTGTGTGTGTGTGTGTGTGTGTGTGTGTGTGTGTGTGTGTGTGTGTGTGTGTAGGGGGGGGGCAATGAAGCATGCAGGCCCTCTACCACAGATCCTCTGCGGGTCCCTAGAGAGGTGTCGTTCCAAGTCCTTAATGCCACAGCTGGGAATATTTAGCCCCCTCTAGTCCCTGCTGGCCAGGAGTCTATGTGGGCCTGTCTGCTGGTTCATTTCACCCTAGCCCTCTCGAGCTGTTTACAGCCCAACGCCTCCAGCCCTTTCAGGGTGTGCGTGTGTGGTGGTGGTGGTGGTGGTGGTGGGGTAATAAAGCGATGACCTCCAGACCTAAAGAGCTCCAGAAGTCTACCGATAGTGTGCAAGTGCTTGTGTGTGTGTGTGTGTGTGTGTGTGTGTGTGTGTGTGTGTGTGTGTGTGTGTGTGTGTGTGTGTGTGTGTGCGTGTGTCCACGGTGGCATGTATATGTTGGCGCACGTGTGCGTGTATATATACTATGTATGTGTGTGTTTACAGAGCTGAACATGTGTGTTTTCCTCACATGGCTGATTAAAGCCCTGGGTTTGTTCATCCACTAGGGTTTCTGCAACAGGGAGACTGGCGTTCTTGTCGCCTCTCATCTGTTTGGTTGCAGCTCTGCGCTGCCCTTGTTGTTCACAGCTAGCTAAATAAGTAGGTAAGCCCTCTTACTGCCCAAACAGCCCATAGGCGTGGAGCCTGCTGTTTCTAAAGCGCGCTCTCCTACTAATCACCACCGCTGCAAACTACAGTAGAAAGGCCTATATAAGACTGTCTAATACGAGTTGCCATTGAAGATGATTATGTGTCTTTAGAACAGTGATGCCAGTAATAATGATCCACTTCACCTCATTTACCAGCGCTCCCGGTGCACAGAACAGCAATACGCTCTAACAAGGTCCATAAACCGCAGGGAAGGTTTTGTTTCACAAGCCC